>NC_091193.1:26737101-26757101 GCF_040958095.1 Procambarus clarkii
AAGGGTTTGGCGAGCTGGGGACTGAAGAACTTGAGGACCACGACGAAAACTCAGGAAACAGGAAAAGGACGGCGTCGAGAGGGGCAAAAAGTTCAATGGCCTATCTACTGTGGATTCAAGTCGCCGCTTCATTGGTAGTTGACGTCGTAGTTTCCATTCTTTATACACCGCTAGGCTGCCTAGCGGCTAGGGACGCTTGATGGCTAGTTGAGGGCTAGGAGGAGGGGCTCAGTCATGATGGTGGTGCTGTCTCCGAGTGTGTGTGTTGATAGATGCATTCTTCTTTCTTCGTTCATCCTACTGATGGTTTGACTTCTTCTTCTTTGGTTCTTCGGTCTTCACAGGCTTCATGTAGGCAGGTTGAAAAGGTAAAACTGGCATATGAGGTTTCATCAGTCAGGTAGTCCTTTGGGTTGTTTCGTCGAGGAGAGTATGAAGTCCCAGTCAAGATGTCGTCTGATGAGTCAGCTGAATCCAATGAAGGTTGAGCAGCAGTAGCAGCTGGTCCTGCCGCTGATATAAAAGGTTCTGTGGGTTCACAGATGATGGGTGGAACTGTATCAGAAGTTGATGGCTTAGAAGACTTCGGCTTCAGAGTTGCTTCTGTTGTAGTAGCTGCAGGAGCGGCCGTTGTAGTAGCTGCAGGAGCGGCCGTTGTAGTAGCTGCAGGAGCGGCCGTTGTAGTAGCTGCAGGAGCGGCCGTTGTAGTAGCTGCAGGAGCGGCCGTTGTAGTAGCTGCAGGAGCGGCCGTTGTAGTAGCTGCAGGAGCGGCCGTTGTAGTAGCTGCAGGAGCGGCCGTTGTAGTAGCTGTAGGAGCGGCCGTTGTAGTAGCTGCAGGAGCGGCCGTTGTAGTTGCAGATATTAAGACGGTAAGTGCTGCAGCGCTCACAGTGATGTCCGACACTAGGTCCAGATCTTGAGGAGAACTCGTGACTAGAGTAGAGGTGATGTAAACTTCGTCGGGTATGGTTAAGGTTGGGAGACCATTATCAGTGTAGAGGATATTCAAAATCCTCACACATTCTTGGTGATTGGAGCCAGCAATCTTGCTAGCTGCAGTTGACAAAGTGAACACAGTACAATACAGTGACTGGTCAGTTTGAGGTGGTGATGGCGATTGTTGACTCGGCGAGTGGCTGACAGAATGGGAGCAGAGCTTCCATTGGCTGGAAAGTTGTTTTGCGGCTCCTCTTCCTCCCGGAAGCTCCGGGAAAAGGGCGGCTTGAACGTTGAAGGATGAGGTGGCTTCTGGGTGGATGGTTTGGAGCCGAGGCATTGGAGCTGGTGCCCGCAGTCGATGTACATTTGGCTGACTTCAGAGTCTTGATAACGTCTTGACGGTGGGGGGCAGAGGTGGGAAATTGCCGGATGCTTGCCATTGCATAGTAGGCAGATTTCAGTTTCAGACGTGCAGATAGTGTAGTAATGATTAACGGCGCAAATGTTGCATTTTGGGGCTGGTTGTTGACACTCATTGGAGAGGTGGGAGTACTCGTAGCTCTGGAAGCACTGATTGATCTTGTAATATCACTCCATTTTCACTTTGTATGGAAGTATCAGGATGCCAAAGCAGTAGAAACCATGATTGGTAGTCCCGCAAAATCCTTGCTATGGAGGTGAAGGTTATCTTCAGGGTTAGTTGCTTGCCGACAGTGTGCATGTTGAAAATCTCGCCAGCGTATGTTATCATGTTCCCGTTTTCTCGATCTATGTTGTTTAGAATCGTTACTAACTGACAATCCGTAATCCAAGAGCTGATCCCGCTGATAAAGACGGTTCTTTCGGCGAGCATCTGACGTGGAAAGGTAAGATTGAGGTGCGTGGTGCTAAACGCAGCTTCGTTACACATTAGTTTGTCGAGGTCGTCCATGCTCGAGAAGTAGAATGTGATGTCCGTGCCTTCCTGGCTGATGTTGATAGGTGTTACGCCAGCGACGTCTTTCAGGAGCTTCAGGAAGTTTGTCTTGGAGAATGCAAGCTTGTCAAGGGGTGTTCCTCGGACCTTGTAGCATTTGTGACACATGGTAGCCATGTCATCTCTGCCTGCCCATGACGAAGGGCAGGCAGAGATGTATAGTAGCGGAAACGTCAGCTACCGACGAACGCTGTGTCTAATAATCAATGATGCAATCACGTGGGACTCGTTGTCGGCACCATTACTAACTGGCTACACACAGTTTTGTTCTCTGGAAAACTTAAGATTCTGAGCACCCATCAGCTATAATCATTGCAGTTTTGTGAGGAAGAGCACATCAATACTCCAAGACCTAAAGAATATCTTTTTGGAAACAATACCGATTTTGTCTACAATTGATGGACAAACAACATTGTTGATTTGTTGATTAGCTGCTGTCCAGCTGACTGGTATTGTGCACAACCCAGTATGCAGGCAACCCAAACTGTCGTACTGCAATCGTCGCCCATGACCGATTATTATTATTATATTTTTTGTTTTGTGAGGACTGTATTACTAACCAGGTCACTTAGAGTCCTACCCTGAAGGACAAGGCGATACCCTGCGGACATTGCCACAAGAGGACATCTTAGAAAGTGTAATGTGCATGGAAAGATAGACTAAACTGCTCAATTAGGTGTTAGATATCCCAGATTCCACCTGGGAGAATCATTTTATGACCTCCATTGGAGGAGAATGAATTTCTCCATGCCTAGTAGTGTCTCAGGCATTAGGTAGGGCAGTGATTCGGTCCTCACTACGTGGAGATGTCATGGAGAAGTCAAAGAGATAGAGGCAATGGAGGCAGCTTTCAGACAAAGAGGAGGGACAGTGGACCGAGGTGCAGCAGGCACCGAAGAAAACTGCTATCAAGGCTTCACCATGTGCTTCTACTAGCAAGACACCAGACATAATGAACCTAGAGAGGACAGTATCAGTCACACATCAGCCAGTGTCAGACAATGTACCTCTCTCCACAGCCCAGCCACAGACAACAGTATGAGACAGGAGAGGACACCACCAGTCTCACACCAGACACCGTCAAACTCTTCACATCTTCCAAAATTCAAAATAATGCAGAAAGACCCCCTTTCCTACAGCATATGGAGTAGTAACGGCAATGAAAAAGGAACAAACAGAGCTCAAATTTTCCATTATGGTCAACCTGAAAGGAGAAATTATAATGACACTACGAAACCAACAGATTGTAAATTACTTAGAAAAAGTAAAAGTCCTTCAAAGAAAACCTGTAAGCTTGGAAAAGCTGGACCCTTCAGAAAGATGCACACGAGTCGAGCTTTGGGGATACCCAGTCGACTTTCCACTGGATAGAATACTAAAACACAAGAAAATCCTGAATGTGGAACGATGCTGCACAAAAGTAGACAAAGCATCGACACGCCAGGTTCTGGTGACCGTCATGGGACATGTGCCAGAAACATTCAGTCTTGGAAATTGGGGAACATACCGACAGAGACCACATGTCCAGGAACCCCTGTGCTGCTTCAGGTGTCAGAAATACAGCCACCATCAATCACGCTGCACCGGAGAGGAGAGATGCGGAGTGTGCAGCCTGAGGCATCCAACCAAAGATTGTATAGCCAATCACAAGGCAAACCAGACCACAACAGCCAAATGTCCAAATTGTGGAGGCAAACATCACTCCTGGAGCACAACCTGCTCTGCACGGAAAGAAAAGGTGCAGACAGCTCAGGCCAGGATAAACACACAGACCAGCACTACATACATCAACACCAACGTCTGGAACACTCGTGCACAGCCACAACAGAGACCCATTCTCGCAGAACAAAATTTCCTGGTTCTATCAACTCCAAATCAGAAAATACACAAAAATGTTGCAGAAATAAAACAAAAGCAAAAAACAATCACTTTCGGAATCAACACAACAAATATACAGTTTTACCACCGAGGTCCAGCTGAAAAACATCGTGAAGATCATGGCAGAGGCCATTATCAATTCCCTACAGATGACGCAGAACGCCTCACAGCAACAGACTCAAAAAATCACTTGTGTGATAATGGACAAGATCGTGCAGCAGACCACAGTTACACAAGAAATAGACAGTCTGAGACAAGACGGAACACAAGAGGACAAACAATGCAACATGGACATACAGACTACCAACAACAGTCGGGTAGTCAAGACACCAGAACATACAGATCCACAAAAGCAACTGCAAAAAGCAGTGACCACTTAAGATCAAAAGAATCCTACAACACAAGAGACAGACATCAACAGTCAATGCAGTCTGATATGCAACAACATCAACAAATAAGTATTGAACAGCAGAGATAAACAGGTTCCAACAACACAAGAAGCGGGCATGAATAATCAATGCAGCCTAATATGCAGCAACATCAACAACGAAATACTGGATGACAGAGATGCACAGATTCCAGCAACACAAGAAACAGCCACGAGCAATCAATGCAGTCCGATGTGCAGCAATACCAACAGCAAAGTGATGGACAAACGGAATGCACAGATTCCAACAATGCCGGGGACGACCTTGAGCAATCAGTACAGTCCAATTTGCCCAGACACAACTTGCGAGGTGGAGAATATAGAGGTCGATTCCAAGGAGGCGTTCTACTAGAACAGGCAACACCAACCGTAACCGTCGTCTGGCCATTACCAATACTGCAGTGGAACATACAAGGTCTTGGAAATAAAAACCACACACTTCAGGAGGCTGCAATCAGTACGAAAGCAGATATTATCGTTTTGGAAGAAACTTTTCCCAGCCACGAAGTCCTTCAGATTAGCTGGATATAACCCAAAATATATATATTATACTGCATGAACAGGGGAGAACAAAGGAGGGTTAATGACCCTAGTCAGAAACACCAGACCCAGCAAGAAAATAGACCCAGTTTCATATGGGGATGGAGTAGAGGTATTAGCAGTAACAGGGAATATGGCTAATATTGAGCTCCTCCTAAATTGAGTTTGCAGCTGCTGCAAACAAAGCTATTCCAAACATTATCCCAGGAAAAGTTTCAAGACTCGTCTAGAAACTCGTCTAAGTAAAGGAGGCAAGATGGTTTGAGTGGTGTCAAACTCTAAATGAACATAGTAGTCTTGGCAAGATATGGGGTCAGATTAAAACCATATCAGGTCGACCAGCCCGACCACAGGCATGAATTCAACTATTGCAGGAGGCTGAGAGACTTGCTCTCCAATTTGCAAAAAGAGCAGATTCAAATCAGCATCCTGCAATGGTCAAAAGGCAGCACGAATAATTATAACAAGAGAAGATAGCGGAGAACATAGAGAACTATTCATGAGAGTAGAGCTACAAATGACGAATGTGACTGTCCCTTCACAAAACAAGAACTAATCAGAGCCAAAAACTGCAGTAAGGACACTGCACCAGGTGCTGATAACATTACATATTCAATGATCGCACACGCAGGTCCTGCTGGAGAACGAGGGATATTGGACGTCATTAATGTATCTTGGCAGCAAGGCAAACTACCGACCTTTTTGGAAGAAAGCAGATATAATTCCGATTCCCAAGCCGAAAGAACCTGGCAATTACAGACCCATTTCATTAACATCATGCATTAGTAAAACTGCAGAACAGATGGTCTTAACTAGGCTACTGTGGAAGACTGGAGAACTGCATAAACACATATTTGGCTTCACTAGAGGAGTAGGTACTGCAAACTGCATAGCAACATTACTAGGAACAGTTAACTCAGGTCCGGCTATAGTGATCTTCCTTGATCTAGGAAAAATATTCGATCTTGCAAACCCGCAACCAATTTTAGGGAAATAAAGGTGTAAAGGGAAATATGCTAGGATGGATTCAAGATTATCTTGAATCCATCCTAGCATATTTCACAGGTATGCCAGAGTAAAGTTGAAAGTATAAGTGTCGGACTACCACTTGCATGAGAATGGGACCCCACAAGGAGGCGTCCTCAGTCCTTGTCTTTTTAACATCCTTATGGAAAACTTCGTTACCATGACATCTGCAGAAGGGGTTAAATTGCTAAGCAATTTACTGCTTAAATTGCTGTTGATATAGCATTAGTCATTACAGGTCATTCACTTCTAAATAAAGCACAAGGGGCGTTAGATAAAGTAACATCTGAATGCAGCATTTTAGGGCTTAACATATCTGCACAGAAGTCTAAGTCAATGAGACTAAGTGGCAACACTCCAGACAGGCACCTATGCATTCAAGACATTAACCTTCAGTGGGTTACACAATATCTATATCTTAGAGTCTGGATAGTTTATAAAATGATTTTCAATAAGTAAATTCAATATCTGAAGTTGAAAGTAAAATCACGACTGAATATAATGAGAGCAATTACAGGACCCCGTCTAGGAGCGAGACACAAAGTGCTAATAGGCTTACAGGTTCCGAAAGATGAAAAGAAATGTCAGCACTGTGCAAAAATGCCCGACAGACCACTGGAACATTATCTAACACAGTGCACAGTTACAAACCCAATAAGATTTCAACTTATATTCAACAGAGAAGAAGTTGTTAAACACGTGGAACAAAATCTTACTGAAGCGACCATGCAAGTCATAAATACTCATACTCCGCTTAAGTAAAACAGAAACAAGAAACAAGTAACACTTAATAAGCCAGCCATAGGCTTAGGGCCTGTGCAGGAATATCCATGCAAAAAAAAAAAAAGTACTCACGTGGCTCGGCGCTGTCAACTGACTCAGCAATGTGACCATCTTCTGCGCCAGCTGCGGGAACAACTGTCTGCGACACCTCTGCGGAGGGTGTCACACTCTCCTCGGGGGGTGTCTGTGTCTGTGTCACAGCCTCTTCCCGAGGTGCCTCCACGGGAGGTGTCTGTGTTACAGCCTCTTCCTGAGGTGCCTGCACGAGAGGTGTCTGTGTCACAGCCTCTTCCTGAAGTGCCTCCACAGGAGGTGTCTGTGTCAGATCTGCTTCCTGAAGTGCCTCCACAGGAGGTGTCTGTGTCAGATCTGCTTCCTGAAGTGCCTCCACAGGAGGTGTCTGTGTCACAGCTTCCTCCAGAGGGGCACGTGTCTGTAGCGTGGCCATTACCTCCTCCGTCACAGGGTCCTCTGGTGAGGATTCAACAACAGGATCCCGTCTCGCCTCCAGCTGACGGGGCTCCGGGCTCCTGGTGGGGGTGAAGGAGATTTAATTGAGTGTTGCCACCGGAGGCGGCAAGATTATTTTGCACCCCATACTCATACTGTGAGCGGTAGCGCAAAAAGGATTACAGAGGGCGCAAAAAGGATTACAGAGGGCGCAAAAGATCTTTATTAGACCTCAACGGAGATTATTACAATCACAATTACATCTATCCTGCACACCTCATAATAATAATGTTAGCTAGTTACAGAAATGCTTCCATTTAAAATAGCTATGTATTTACAAGTAAATATTATACATTAATGGTAGGCCTTTTCACTAATATGTCACTGTATAGCTATGGAAGTGTTCCAGGATCACTGGAGAGCTGCTGTTTATTATTATTAGTCTTCACACTACACTGCTTGTGCCTTAACCTCATGTGTCATGGACCTACTGGAAGCTTAACATGGAGACAGTGCAAGGGTTTCAGGTACTTTATCCTTAGTAATAAGATGGTTTGCCATGGTGAGTGTTGACAGTTGGGTTATGATGAGGTACTCCAGCAGGCACGACAAGTAGACGGGCTGCCTGTCCTGCCCCACCCTCCCTCCTGTCCTGCCACACCCTCCCTCCTGTCCTGCCACACCCTCCCTCCTGTCCTGCCACACCCTCCCTCCTGTGCTGCCACACCCTCCCTCCTGTCCTGCCACACCCTCCCTCCTGTCCTGCCACACCCTCCCTCCTGTCCTCCCCCACCCTCCCTCCTGTCCTGCCTCACCCTCCCTCCTGTCCTGCCACACCCTCCCTCCTGTCCTACCACACCTTCCCTCCTGTCCTGCCACACCCTCCCTCCTGTCCTGCCACACCTTTCCTCCTGTCCTGCCACACCCTCCCTCCTGTCCTGCCACACCCTCCCTCCTGTCCTGCCACACCCTCCCTCCTGTCCTCCCCCACCCTCCCTCCTGTCCTGCCTCACCCTCCCTCCTGTCCTGCCACACCCTCCCTCCTGTCCTGCCACACCCTCCCTCCTGTCCTGCCTCACCCTCCTTCCTGTCCTGCCACACCCTCCCTCCTGTCCTGCCTCACCCTCCCTCCTGTCCTGCCACACCTTCCCACCTGTCCTGCCACACCCTCCTGTCCTGCCTCACCCTCCCTCCTGTCCTGCCTCACCCTCCCTCCTGTCCTGCCACACCCTCCCTCCTGTCCTGCCACACCCTCCCTCCTGTCCTGCCACACCCTCCCTCCTGTCCTGCCACACCCTCCCTCCTGTCCTGCCACACCCTTCCTCCTGTCCTGCCCCACCCTCCCTCCTGTCCTGCCACACCTTCCCACCTGTCCTGCCACACCCTCCCTCCTGTCCTGCCACACCCTCCCTCCTGTCCTGCCCCACCCTCCCTCCTGTCCTGCCACACCCTCCCTCCTGTCCTGCCACACCCTCCCTCCTGTCCTGCCACACCTTCCCTCCTGTCCTGCCACACCCTCCCTCCTGTCCTGCCACACCTTCCCTCCTGTCCTGCCACACCCTCCCTCCTGTCCTGCCACACCCTCCCTCCTGTCCTCCCCCACCCTCCCTCCTGTCCTCCCCCACCCTCCCTCCTGTCCTGCCTCACCCTCCCTCCTGTCCTGCCCCACCCTCCCTCCTGCCCTCCCCCACCCTCCCTCCTGTCCTGCCACACCCTCCCTCCTGTCCTGCCCCACCCTCCCTCCTGTCCTCCCCCACCCTCCCTCCTGTCCTCCCCCACCCTCCTTCCTATCCTGCCACACCCTCCCTCCTGTCCTGCCCCACCCTCCCTCCTGTCCTCCCCCACCCTCCCTCCTGTCCTGCCTCACCCTCCCTCCTGTCCTGCCCCACCCTCCCTCCTGCCCTCCCCCACCCTCCCTCCTGTCCTGCCTCACCCTCCCTCCTGTCCTGCCCCACCCTCCCTCCTGCCCTCCCCCACCCTCCCTCCTGTCCTGCCACACCCTCCCTCCTGTCCTGCCCCACCCTCCCTCCTGTCCTCCCCCACCCTCCCTCCTGTCCTCCCCCACCCTCCTTCCTATCCTGCCACACCCTCCCACCTGTCCTGCCACACCCTCCCTGCCACACCTTCCCTGCCACACCTTCCCACCTGTGCTACACACCTGAAGGCAGCGCTCCTGACGATGCGGTTTGAGTTAAGAGGTTCGCGGCTGAGGGAGCCGAGGGAGGCGGCGGGGTCGAGGATGGCCCACAGCCTGCTGGGGGAGGGAGCCGTCCTGGCGTACTTCCTCTCCTTGTTGAACCTCAGCATGATCTGGTAGAAGGTGCCTGGGAGGAGCGTCGCCATCAGTCACTATCACTTCTTGCAAGACAAATTGTTTATTTCACTTAGGAACAAATTAGCATACTGGTAAATACATGAGAGCACAGTAGTGAAGACAAGGAGAAAGTTTGTTGGGCCAGGTGAGGCACTGCTTCGTTTCCTTAACTAAGGAAACAAACATAGGAATGTGCCTGAATGCCAACAGTGACTGCTCAGACAGGTACAAGAGGAGTGTTGTTAACGCTTATGTCGACCGTGCTCTCAGCCACAGCTCAGGATGGAAGCAAGTCGACGAAGAACTCTGTAGGGTAAGGCAGGTCCTAGTCAACAACGGCTTCTCCAATGGTTTCGTGGAAGACATCATAAGAAGGAAAGTGAAACGCCATGCAACCTCTGAAGAGACAACTAACACAACACCTGTACCCCCTATTAGACTATTTTACAGGAACTTCTTTTCCACAGCTCATAAAACGGAGGAAAGGGTCCTGAAAGATATTGTTAATAGAAACGTTATCCCTACAGACAAAAATCAGAGGATACAACTGACGATTTACTATAAAACCAGAAAAACGGCCAGCCTACTCATGAGAAACTCTCCAGACACAAAGCAGAACGCTTTAAAAGAGACCAACGTCGTCTATGCCTTCAAATGCCCTCTTGGGGACTGTAAGCTCCAAAAAACCCAATATATAGGCAAGACAACAACATCTCTTTCTAGGCGTTTAACGATGCATAAGCAACAGGGCTCCATTAAGGAACATATAATCTCTTCCCACAACCAAACCATCGCCAGAGAAATCCTAGTAAACAACACAGAAATCATCGATAGATACAGCGATAGCAGGCGGCTTGACGTTTGCGAGGCATTACACATTAAAAAGTCAACACCAGCAATCAACAGCCAATTAATGCACAACTATATTCTACCCACCTCAAGACTCTGCTCCAATATAGAAGCATCAAGAAATATGGACCAATAGGCTTCCTACAATCACTTCCATTCAATACCCATTGTTTCGTGTTCTGTCTTGTGTTGATGAAATTAATACCCTATTAATGCCACCTCACCCCATCCACCTCACTCAAATGTAGATATAAACAAATTGGAGATGTGTAAGTTCTATTCAGTTGTGTATGTGTAAACTAAAGGCTTTGAAAATGTAATAAGTTTTACGAAACGCGCTCAAGTGTCGCGTCAGACTAGAAATAAAAATGAATTTTGGAGAATTGATTTTTGAATTACCACCAACAGTGAAAAGAAATGTACGAAAGATAGAGAATATATATATATATATATATATATATATATATATATATATATATATATATATATATATATATATATATATATATATATATATATATATATATATGCGGAAAATCCAGAGAGAAATGGGAAAGAGAGATGAACGTTTCGGCCGATCTGGGCCTTTGTTAACACCGGATCACAAAGAAATCACAAAGGAAGAGTGGAGGCAGACACTAGACCTGACCACCATCTCCTGGGGAAAGAATTAACCAGAAAAAGATATAGATTAGCTTAGAGTGGTCAAAAGGATAAATAAAAGATTAAAGAAAAAGCGTCATTGAACCCTGTGGTTTAATATAATATTGTTATGAGACAATGTAACTATCATAGTTTTTTCTTATACTGTTGTACAATATTGTAACTTAAACTGGGTCAAGTTTGTACATACCAGTATTAACATTGAGAAAATTTGGACATTGACTAATTAGGACAGACTCAATTAAATTCCGTTCCACAAAACCATTGCAATTGGCAATGCGTTTCGCCTCATCCCAATTAATAGTGTGATCACACAGACTTGTGTGGAACTGTGTGGCAGGAAACGGGAGTGTGTGGTCACCAGGACCCGTCTAGGACGCTGCTCATCTTAGTGATGAGTTGAGGAAGTTTACGGCGCAATATTTCGGGCTGGCGGCCAGATGTTACTACCAGTACCACAACCACAATTGTTTGCTTCGACGGAGACGTGTGTGTGGAGGTTATAGACAGGTGTGTGGAGGTTATAGACAGGTGTGTGGAGGTTATAGACAGGTGTGTGGAGGTTATAGACAGGTGCGTGGAGGTTATAGACAGGTGTGTGGAGGTTATAGACAGGTGTGTGGAGGTTATAGACAGGTGTGTGAAGGTTACAGACAGGTGTGTGAAGGTTACAGACAGGTGTGTGTGTGTTCATACCTGGGTAGCCCCCAAGGGCGTGAGAGGTCCACACCTGCAGCAGCAGTGACAGCAGCGCCACCACAGGGGCCGAGCCTCGCATGGCTGCGGGTCTTCTGCCTTCTGCTGTTAGCGGAGCGGCGCAGCTCTCTTGCTACCTCTTCTACGGTCCTGTGTGTCTTCTCGCGCTCAGGGACCGCTGTTCGCGCTCAGGGACCGCTGCTCGCGCTCAGGGACCGCTGCTCGCGCTCAGGGACCGCTGCTCGCGCTCAGGGACCGCTGCTCGCGCTCAGGGACCACTGCTCGCGCTCAGGGACCGCTGCTGGCGCTCAGGGACCGCTGTTCGCGCTCAGGGACCGCTGCTCGCGCTCAGGGACCGCTGCTCGCGCTCAGGGACCACTGCTGGCGCTCAGGGACCGCTGTTCGCGCTCAGGGACCGCTGCTCGCGCTCAGGGACCGCTGCTCGCGCTCAGGGACCGCTGCTCGCGCTCAGGGACCGCTGCTCGCGCTCAGGTACCGCTGCTCGCGCTCAGGGACCGCTGCTCGCGCTCAGGGACCGCTGCTCGCGCTCAGAGACCGCTGCTCGCGCTCAGGGACCGCTTCTCTCTGAAAGACAACAACTATAAGTTCATCATGCAGGGAAGGGTGGGCGCTTATAGAGCTCCTGGCGCTCGACACATCAGACACATCTACATCTGAACTGTTGTATTCATACACCAAGAGTCATACACCGATATACCCCCCCCCCACAGTATAACCATACACCTACACGTACAATAAACAACCCAGGTGACCTCCGCCTCCATGGAGAGGCCAGCAAGGGCCAGAAGGTCATCCGGCCTCATAATAGCACGTCGCATTTTGACGTATACTCTACTTAAGACCAAAAATTGTCGTACTAGAAAATGGGAGCGGTTCGCGAAATTGACATATTATCCCGTTTTTTGTTTTGGGTCCTGTGGTAGGTTAGGCTAAAGGCACTTTAGTACGACAGTTTCGTGACGTTTGGGAAGCTTAGCAGGACGGGCTGGTGAGATAGTTAGTAGCAGCCCTGATCACCAGAACCACCTCAAGGTAATTACCAGGAGACAGCGCTAAGCCTGTGTGACTGTGTCGCACTTGGAGGTGTGTGTGGCAACATGGAGCAGGGATTCGCAGGAGGGAAGGAAAGGTGCCCAAGAACTTCTACCGTCGGGGATCGAACACCGACCTGCATGTGTGCTGCCTCAAGGTAAAGTAACAAAAACATTTACGAAATGTTGGACAACATCACAATCTTGGACAACATCACAATTTTGGACAACATCACAATCTTGGACAACATCACAATCTTGGACAACATCACAATCGTGGAGAACATCACAGAAACTGTAGGAGGAAGACGGCAGAATGTGTGGTGGTAGTTACCGTAGAGTATTAACAACTCGGCATGAAGCACCAGCTGAGAGGACACGAGCAGGTAACCACAGGTGTAAAGTGAGGCTCATCAACCGTGTAGCATCACACCAAAGATGAGAGTCATGGCCAACTTCCTCCACCAGGTGTTAACTGGCAAACTAATCATTCACGAAGAGGTAAATTTATATTCTCTAGAAAAACAAAGTGTAAGGTCTGACATGATGAATAAATAACATTATAAATGTTTCAACATAAAATTGTTTCAAGCGCAGATTAGACATACATAAGGGATTTTTCGTGACTGATGGGAGCTGCTTAATATGGGCCAATAGGTTTTCTGCAGTTTCCTGAATTCATAAATTCATGTGGTAATGGGACGAGCGTGGTGGTTACTAGTGGTAGTGGTGGTGATTCTATGATGATACTAGTAGTTGTGGTGACTTTGATGGTAGTGGTGGCAGCAGTGGTGGTGGTGGTGGCAGTGGTGGTGGTGGTGGCAGTGGTGGTGGTGGCAGTAGTGGCAGTGGTGGTGGCAGCAGTGGTTGTAACACGGGGAGGGTGTTCCGAACGCTCTTTCCTACCTTTTCCCCCTCTACCCGTATTCTTACTTTTTATTCTCTACATGGGACTCCAAAACTTTTACTAAAGCCGACTCCACGCCACGTGGTCCTAAGACGATTGACCGACTTAGGATTCTACAACCCGTATGACGTGACATAGGCTCTGAGCAAAACCCTAGAGTCGCCTCCGCCGCCACCACCAGACCATTAACACTGAGCAATGATCGAGGTCTGGATCGATCATGCTAATTAATCATCCTTGGGGCTTGATCCCCACTAGTAATATATGACCTTGGAAACTTGAGTGTGGAATTAATTAAACGGGAATGATGAATTCCGATTCGAGGTTAGAATCGGCGCCCAATTCAACTCTGCCTCGTAGGGACCACGTGACCAGGACAAATTCATATACATATAACAAACACATGGAAATAATGAAAATGCAAATTTTCTTGCTATTAATTTATTAAAAGAAAAACTAAAACAAAATCTAAATGGTTATCCCTCCCTACTGGAGCACTCCCTAATTGACCTGAACGGCAATGAATTGACTATCCCTATAAGAACTCATAAAGCAACTCTACCTTGGGCGACCAGCTAGATGTTCGTGCTGTCGGGGGCCGAAGATGGTAAGGCCACCTGCCCGAGTTGTTTCTCAAACCACACTAACTGTCCTCTCTCTGGTCTTCCCCAGACTAGAGCATTGTATTGTTCCGCATCGCTTACCAAGTTACTTAGCAAGGTTTAAGTTATAACAATTAACCTCTGTTGTACTTAATTGATCCAGACTGGTTGAATTATTTTACTGAAGTTAAATTACACAAGCATCTAACGGCAGAGCTGTTCCCGATCACCAAATGGCTATTTGACCCTTGAGAAATAGTGGACATGTCAACTCTGATGACCTTATGACCGCCAGGTAACTTGCGCCTTACAACTTAGATCTGATTCGTTACGTCACTGATGGTGACTTAACTCAATAATTAGAATACTCTAGATATTATAACTAATAATACTATATAATACAATTCGAATGCAACCTGAATAAAGACTATTTTCTCTAAATTACTGAATACTATAGGATGATTCATTATACGCAACTATGGATAAGGCGTCAATTATTTTCACAGCGAATTCCCTGGGGTCAGGTCCCGGGTCACCACGCGGGTCCAGCTTCCCATTCTCCCTTGTAGATAAAACATTCTGGATAATTCTTACAACCAGCCTAGTTTGTTACAACTCCCCCCCCCCCCCCCCGCACAAGCACATACTAAACCTCGTTATTTTTCTCGTTGTCAGAGAGAGGAGAGATTAGTGTGGTTTGAGAAACAACTCGGGCAGGTGGCCTTACCATCTTCGGCCCCCGACAGCACGAACATCTAGCTGGTCGCCCAAGGTAGAGTTGCTTTATGAGTTCTTATAGGGATAGCAATTCATTGCCGTTCAGGTCAATTAAGGAGTGATCATCTTTAGATTTTATGTTAGTTTTTCTTTTAATAAATTAATTAGTTAATAATTTGCATTTTTATTATTTCCATGTATTTGTTATATGTATATGAACTTGTCCTGGTCACGGGGTCCACACGAGGCAGAGTTGGATTGGGCGCCGATTCTAACATCGAATCGGAATTCATCATTCCCGTCTAATTAATTCCACACTCAAATTTCCGAGGTTATAAACTACTAGTGGGGATCAAGCCCCAAGGTTGATTAATTAGCATGATCGATCCAGACCTCGATCATTGCTCAGTGTTACTGGTCTGGTGGTGGCGGCGGAGGCGACTCTAGGGTTTTGCTCAAAGTCTATGTCACGTCATACTGGGTGTAGAATCCTAAGTCGGTCAATCGTGTTAGGACCACGTGGCGTGGAGTTGGCTTTAGTAAAAGTTTTGGAGTCCCTTGTAGAGAATAAAAAGTAAGAATACGGGTAGAGGGGAAGGAGGAGGAAAGATAATTCGAGAACACCCCCCCCCCCCCCCCGTGTTACATGGTGGTGGTGATGGTGGTGGCAGTGGTGGTGGTGGCAGTAGTGGCAGTGGTGGTGGCAGCAGTGGTGGTGGCAGTGGTGGTGGCAGCAGGGGTGGTGGTGGCAGTGGTGGTGGCAGTGGTGGTGGTGGCAGTGGTGGTGGCAGCAGTGGTGGTGGCAGTGGTGGTGGCAGCAGTGGTGGTGGCAGTGGTGGTGGTGGCAGCAGTGGTGGTGGTGGCAGCAGTGGTGGTGGTGGCAGTAGTGGTGGTGGCAGTAATGGCAGTGGTGGTGGCAGCAGTGGTGGTGGCAGCAGTGGTGGTGGCAGTAATGGCAGTGGTGGTGGCAGTGGTGGTGGTGGCAGTGGTGGTGGCAGTGGTGGTGGCAGGAGTGGTGGTGGTGGTGGCAGTGGTGGTGGCAGTGGTGGTGGTGGCAGTGGTGGCAGGAGTGGTGGTGGCTGCAGTGGTGGTGGCAGCAGTGGTGGTGGTGGCAGTGGTGGTGGTGGCAGTAATGGCAGTGGTGGTGGTGGCAGTAATGGCAGTGGTGGTGGCAGCAGTAGTGGTGGCAGCAGTGGTGGTGGCAGCAGTGGTGGTGGCAGTGGTGGTGGCAGGAGTGGTGGTGGCAGTGGTGGTGGTGGCAGCAGTGGTGGTGGCAAGAGTGGTGGTGGCAGCAGTGGTGGTGGCAGGAGTGGTGGTGGCAGTGGTGGTGGTGGTGGCAGCAGTGGTGGTGGCAGTGGTGGTGGTGGCAGTGGTGGTGGCAGTGGTGGTGGCAGGAGTGGTGGTGGCAGTGGTGGTGGCAGGAGTGGTGGCAGTGGTGGTGGTGGCAGTGGTGGCTGCAGTGGTGGTGGCAGTGGTGGTGGCAGCAGTGGTGGTGGCAGCAGTGGTGGTGGCAGCAGTGGTGGTGGCAGTGGTGGTGGTGGCAGCAGTGGTGGTGGCAGTGGTGGTGGCAGGAGTGGTGGTGGCAGTGGTGGTGGTGGCAGCAGTGGTGGTGGCAGGAGTGGTGGTGGCAGCAGTGGTGGTGGCAGGAGTGGTGGTGGCAGTGGTGGTGGTGGTGGCAGCAGTGATGGTGGTGGTAGGAGTGGTGGTGGCAGCAGTGGTGGTGGCAGTGGTGGTGGCAGTAGTGGCAGTGCTGGTGGCAGCAGTGGTAGTGGCAGTGCTGGTGGCAGTGGTGGTGGCAGCAGTGGTGGTGGCAGTGGTGGTGGCAGCAGTGGTGGTGGCAGCAGTGGTGGTGGCAGCAGTGGTGGTAGCAGTGGTGATGGCAGTAGTGGCAGTGGAGGTGGCAGTGGTGGTGGTGGCAGTAGTGGCAGTGGTGGTGGCAGTGCTGGTGGCAGCAGTGGTGGTGGCAGTGGTGGTGGCAGCAGTGGTGGTGGCAGTAGTGGTGGCAGCAGTGGTGGTGGCAGCAGTGGTGGTGGCAGTGGTGGTGGCAGCAGTGGTGGTAGCAGTGGTGGTGGCAGCAATGGTGGTGGCAGCAGTGGTGGTGGCAGTGGTGGTGGCAGTGGTGGTGGCAGCAGTGGTGGTGGCAGTGGTGGTGGCAGCAGTGGTGGTGGTGGCAGTGGTGGTGGCAGCAATGGTGGTGGCAGCAATGGTGGTGGTGGCAGTGGTGGTGGCAGCAGTGGTGGTGGCAGCAGTGGTGGTGGCAGTGGTGGCAGTGGTGGTGGTGGCAGCAGTGGTGGTGGTGGCAGCAGTGGTGGTGGCAGCAGTGGTGGTGGCAGCAGTGGTGGTGGTGGCAGAAGTGGTGGCAGTGGTGGTGGTGGCAGCAGTGGTGGTGGTGGTGGCAGCAGTGGTGGTGGCAGTGGTGGTGGTGGCAGTGGTGGTGGCAGTGGTGGTGGCAGTAGTGGTGGTGGCAGTGGTGGTGGCAGTAGTGGTGGTGGCAGTGGTGGTGGCAGCAGGGGTGGTTGTGGCAGTGGTGGTGGCAGTGGTGGTGGTGGCAGTGGTGGTGGCAGTAGTGGTGGCAGGAGTGGTGGTGGCAGTGGTGGTGGTGGTGGCAGTGGTGGTGGCAGTAGTGGCAGTGGTGGTGGCAGCAGTGGTGGTGGTGGCAGCAGTGGTGGTGGCAGTGGTGGTGGCAGCAGGGGTGGTTGTGGCAGTGGTGGTGGCAGTGGTGGTGGTGGCAGTGGTGGTGGCAGTAGTGGTGGCAGGAGTGGTGGTGGCAGTGGTGGTGGTGGTGGCAGTGGTGGTGGCAGTAGTGGCAGTGGTGGTGGCAGCAGTGGTGGTGGTGGCAGCAGTGGTGATGGTGGCAGCAGTGGTGGTGGTGACAGCAGTGGTGGCAGTGGTGGTGGTGGCAGTGGTGGTGGCAGCAGTGGTGGCAGCAGTGGTGGCAGCAGTGGTGGTGGTGGCAGCAGTGGTGGCAGTGGTGGTGGTGGCAGCAGTGGTGGCAGTGGTGGTGGTGGCAGCAGTGGTGGTGGTGGCAGCAGTGGTGGTGGTGGCTGCAGTGGTGGTGGCAGCAGTGGTGGTGGCAGCAGTGGTGGTGGCAGCAGAGGTGGTGGCAGCAGAGGTGGTGGTGGTGGCAGTGGTGGTGGCAGTGGTGGTGGCAGTGGTGGTGGTGGCAGCAGTGGTGGTGGCAGCAGAGGTAGTGGTGGTGGTAGTGGTGGTGGCAGTGGTGGTGGCAGTGGTGGTGGCAGCAGTGGTGGTGGTGGCAGCAGTGTTGGCGTTGGTGGTGGCAGCAATGGTGGCAGTGGTGGTGGCAGCAGTGGTGGTGGCAGCAGAGGTAGTGGTGGCAGTGGTGGTGGCAGCAGTGGTGGTGGTGGCAGCAGTGGTGGCAGTGGTGGTGGTGGCAGCAGTGGTGGTGGCAGCAGTGGTGGTGGTGGCAGCAGTGGTGGCAGTGGTGGTGGTGGCAGCAGCGGTGGTGGCAGCAGTGGTGGTGGCAGCAGTGGTGGTGGCAGTGGTGGTGGCAGCAGTGGTGGTGGTGGCAGCAGTGGTGGCAGTGGTGGTGGTGGCAGCAGTGGTGGTGGTGGCAGCAGTGGTGGTGGCAGCAGCGGTGGTGGCAGCAGTGGTGGTGGCAGCAGTGGTGGTGGCAGCAGTGGTGGTGGTGGCAGCAGCGGTGGTGGCAGTGGTGGTGGCAGCAGTGGTGGTGGCAGCAGTGGTGGTGGCAGCAGTGGTGGTGGTGGCAGTGGTGGTGGCAGCAGTGGTGGTGGTGGCAGCAGTGGTGGCAGCAGCAGTGGTGGTGGCAGCAGTGGTGGTGGTGGCAGTGGTGGTGGCAGCAGTGGTGGTGGTGGCAGCAGTGGTGGTGGCAGCAGTGGTGGTGGCAGCAGTGGTTGTGGTGGCAGTGGTGGTGGCAGCAGTGGTGGTGGCAGCAGTGGTGGTGGCAGCAGTGGTGGTGGCAGCAGCAGTGGTGGTGGCAGCAGTGGTGGTGGTGGCAGCAGTGGTGGTGGCAGCAGCAGTGGTGGTGGCAGCAGTGGTGGTGGCAGCAGCAGTAGTGGTGGCAGCAGTGGTGGTGGTGGCAGCAGCAGTGGTGGTGGCAGCAGTGGTGGTGGTGGCAGTGGTGGTGGCAGCAGTGGTGGTAGCAGCGGTGGTGGCAGCAGTGGTGGTGGCAGCAGCGGTGGTGGTGGCAGCAGTGGTGGTGGCAGCAGTGGTGGTGGCAGCAGCAGTGGTGGTGGCAGCAGTGGTGGTGGTGGCAGCAGTGGTGGTGGCAGCAGCAGTGGTGGTGGCAGCAGCAGTGGTGGTGGCAGCAGCGGTGGTGGCAGCAGCAGTAGTGGTGGCAGCAGTGGTGGTGGTGGCAGCAGCAGTGGTGGTGGCAGCAGTGGTGGTGGCAGCAGTGGTGGTGGCAGCAGCAGTGGTGGTGGCAGCAGTGTTGGTGGCAGCAGCAGTGGTGGTGGCAGCAGTGGTGGTGGTGGCAGCAGTGGTGGTGGCAGCAGCAGTGGTGGCAGCAGCAGTGGTGGTGGCAGCAGTGGTGGTGGCAGCAGCAGTGGTGGTGGCAGCAGCAGTGGTGGTGGCAGCAGTGGTGGCAGCAGCGGTGGTGGCAGCAGTGGTGGTGGCAGCAGTGGTGGTGGCAGCAGTGGTGGTGGCAGCAGCAGTAGTGGTGGCAGCAGTGGTGGTGGTGGCAGCAGCAGTGGTGGTGGCAGCAGTGATGGTGGCAGCAGTGGTGGTGGCAGCAGCAGTGGTGGTGGCAGCAGTGGTGGTGGCAGCAGCAGTGGTGGCAGCAGCGGTGGTGGCAGCAGCAGTGGTGGTGGCAGCAGTGGTGGTGGCAGCAGCAGTGGTGGTGGCAGCAGTGGTGGTGGTGGCAGCAGTGGTGGTGGCAGCAGCAGTGGTGGCAGCAGCAGTGGTGGTGGCAGCAGTGGTGGTGGCAGCAGCAGTAGTGGTGGCAGCAGCAGTGGTGGTGGCAGCAGTGGTGGCAGCAGCGGTGGTGGCAGCAGTGGTGGTGGCAGCAGTGGTGGTGGCAGCAGTGGTGGTGGCAGCAGCGGTGGTGGTGGCAGCAACGGTGGTGGCAGCAGTGGTGGTGGTGGCAGCAGTGGTGGCAGCAGCAGTGGTGGTGGCAGCAGTGGTGGTGGTGGCAGTGGTGGTGGCAGCAGTGGTGGTGGTGGCAGCAGTGGTGGTGGCAGCAGTGGTGGTGGCAGCAGTGGTTGT
>NC_091193.1:26762101-26764601 GCF_040958095.1 Procambarus clarkii
GTATGTGTGCGTGTGTATGTGTGGGTGTGTATGTGTGTGTGTGTGTGTGTGTGTGTGTGTGTGTGTGTGTGTGTGTGTGTGTGTGTGTGTGTGTGTGTGTGTGTGTGTGTGTGTGGGTGTGTATGTGTGTGTGTGTGTGTGTGTGTGTGTGTGTGTGTGTGTGTGTGTGTGTGTGTGTGTGTGTACTCACCTATATGTGCTTGCAGGATCGAGCATTGACTCTTGGATCCCGCCTTTCTAGCTATCGGTTGTTTACAGCAATGACTCCTGTCCCATTTCCCTATCATACCTAGTTTTAAAAGTATGAATAGTATTTGCTTCCACAACCTGTTCCCCAAGTGCATTCCATTTTCCCACTACTCTCACGCTAAAAGAAAACTTCCTGACATCTCTGTGACTCATCTGAGTTTCCAGTTTCCACCCATGTCCCCTCGTTCTGTTATTATTACGTGTGAACATTTCATCTATTTCCACTTTGTCAATTCCCCTGAGTATTTTATATGTCCCTATCATATCTCCTCTCTCCCTTCTTTTCTCTAGTGTCGTAAGGTTCAGTTCCTTCAGCCGCTCTTCATATCCCATCCCTCGTAGCTCTGGGACAAGCCTCGTCGCAAACCTCTGAACCTTCTCCAGTTTCTTTATGTGTTTCTTCAGGTGGGGGCTCCATGATGGCGCGGCATACTCTAAGACGGGTCTCACGTAGGCAGTGTAAAGCGCCCTAAAAGCTTCCTCATTTAGGTTTCTGAATGAAGTTCTAATTTTCGCCAGTGTAGAGTACGCTGCTGTCGTTATCCTATTTATATGTGCCTCAGGAGTTAGATTAGGTGTCACATCCACTCCCAGGTCTCTTTCTCGAATCGTTACAGGTAGGCTGTTCCCCTTCATTGTGTACTGTCCCTTTGGTCTCCTGTCACCTGATCCCATTTCCATAACTTTACATTTACTGGTGTTAAACTCCAGTAGCCATTTCCCTGACCATCTCTGCAGCCTGTTTAAGTCCTCTTGGAGGATCCTACAATCCTCGTCTGTCACAACTCTTCTCATTAATTTTGCGTCATCTGCAAACATTGACATGTATGATTCCACTCCTGTAAACATATCATTTACGTAAATTAGAAAGAGGATTGGTCCCAGCACCGATCCTTGAGGTACTCCACTTGTTACTGTTCGCCAGTCCGACTTTTCGCCCCTTACCATTACCCTCTGGCTCCTTCCTGTTAGGTAGTTCTTCACCCATACTAGGGCCTTTCCGCTTACTCCTGCCTGCCTCTCAAGTTTGTATAGCAGTCTCATGTGCGGTACCGTATCAAAGGCCTTTTGGCAGTCAAGAAATATGCAGTCTGCCCAGCCTTCTCTGTCCTGCCTTATCCTTGTTACTTTATCATAGAATTCTAAAAGGTTTGTTAGGCATGATTTCCCTGTCCAGAACCCATGTTGGTGCTTGTTTACAAACCCAATGCTCTCCAGGTGCTCAACAAGTCTTAGCCTAATTATTCTTTCAAGTATTTTGCAGGGGATGCTTGTCAGTGATACGGGTCTGTAGTTAAGTGCCTCCTCCCTATCACCCTTTTTGAAAATCGGTACGACATTTGCCTCCTTCCAGCAACTGGGCAATTCTCCCGACATAAGTGACTCATTAAAGATCATTGCCAGAGGCACGCTGAGAGCCTGCGCTGCCTCTTTGAGTATCCACGGTGATACTTTGTCTGGTCCAACAGCTTTATTTGCATCCAGTGTTGTCAACTGTTTCATTACATCCTCTGCTGTCACCTCTATATCCGATAGTCTTTCATCTTGGGTAATCTCTTCTAACAATGGGAGCTGCTCAGGCTCGGTTGTGAACACTCCATGGAATTTTGCATTCAGTACCTCGCAGATTTCCTTGTCGCTTTCTGTATATGCCCCTTCTGTTTTCCTCAGTCTTGTCACTTGGTCATTTACCGACATCTTCCTTCTTATATGGCTATGTAGTAATTTTGGTTGCTTTTTCGCTTTGACTGCAATATCGTTCTCATAATTTCTTTCCGACACTCGTCTTATGTTAATGTAATCATTCCTAGCTCTGTTACATCTAATCCTGTTGTCCTCTGTCCTTTGTCTTCTGTACTTCCTCCACTCCCTCCTGCTTCTCACCTTTGCTTCCTGACACTGTCTATTAAACCATGGGTTATTATATTCCCTCCTGCTTTTTTCCTTTATTGTTGGAATAAATCTATCTTCAGCCTCCTTGCATTTCAATATGACTTGGTTCATCATACCTTGCACTGTTTTTCCTCTAAGTTCTTCCTCCCACTGCACTTCTCCCAGGTAGTCCCTTATCCTTCTGTAGTCCCCTTTTCTGTAATCAAGTCTCCTTTCCCGGACCTCTTGTCCTTTGGTCACAATTTTAAGCTCCATCATGTAGTCAAAGACTAGGACACAATGGTCACTAGCTCCTAGTGGTATTTCATGTTCCAACTGCTCGATGTCTTCTACATTCTGAGTGATAATGAGATCTAAT
>NC_091193.1:26769601-26887101 GCF_040958095.1 Procambarus clarkii
AACAGAGGGGATATGATCACAACTTACAAGATACAGGGCTGAAGAGACAAGGAGGACAATGACATCCTTACCTGGAGAGGGTTCTGAGAGTTCTTCTCCTCAATGTATTATGAGAGCTTGGTCCAAGAGGACATATTCACTACAGCCTGGTTGGCCTCTTCATATTATAGACTGTAGGACACAGAGGACACAGAGGACACAGAGGACACAGAGGACGCAGAGGACACAGAGGACACAGAGGACACAGAGGACGCAGAGGACGCAGAGGACACAGAGGACACAGAGGACACAGAGGACACAGAGGACGCAGAGGACACAGAGAACACAGAGGACGCAGAGGACACAGAGGACACAGAGGACACAGAGGACGCAGAGGACATAGAGGACGCAGAGGACACAGAGGACACAGAGGACGCAGAGGACACAGAGAACACAGAGGACGCAGAGGACACAGAGGACACAGAGGACACAGACGACACAGAGAACACAGACGACACAGAGGACACAGAGAACACAGAGGACGCAGAGGACACAGACGACACAGAGAACACAGAGGACACAGAGAACACAGAGGACACAGAGAACACAGACGACACAGACGACACAGAGGACACAGGTGGAAGCTGGAAACGCAAATCAGCCGAAACAATGAGAGGAAAACACAGGTACCTTGTACAGGTGGTCAACAAATGTACTGTTCTGAGAGAACTTGTGGAAGTAACCTCCGTCCACAACTTTAAGGCCATACTTTACAAAGAATTGAACGTCCAGATAGTTAAACTGGAACACAACTGGTTCAACAAGGCCAGATGGCGGGGCACAAGATGTAACCCCCCCCCACCCCGCCACGCTGGCACTGATAGGTAGGTACAGGTTGTGGTGACGTCACAACTTTGAGGTGAGTCACCTGGCAACGTCAGGCAGTAGTGACGTCACAAGTACACGCAACACACACACACACACGCACGCACGCACGCACGCACGCACACTCTTACACCACCTGGGGAAAACACGTCAACGGGACCTAAAATAATCCATTTCTTTCGTTAATCTTAATTAATCTTCATAAATACTTTAAGTTATGGCAGTGAGTAATGCCATGACTATGGTTAACTATGGTAAAAATAATCAGGTTCCGTAAACAGAACCAAGGTGGCACCGGGAGCGCTAGCGACGTCTGGCACTCCCTCGCCTTGCCACATAAATACGAGTTCTGCCACAGTTGCTGCATCAGTCCTCCGTCGACCGCCCAGCAGTTATGTCTGGGTCCTCCGACTGGTGAGTGTTCAACCTTGCTCCTGTTTCCATTATTTAGTTTCTTGTATTTATTTTACACCAAGAAAGAAAATCTAATGTTTTCAGTTTTGCTGTTGTAGAAATATTTGAGTCCCAACAGCTCATAGTTATTCTAATTGTAAGAAATGAGTCCACTCACAGGATGGGTAATGAGTCCAAGATAGATGAACCAAGCTAAACGCTTCAAAGTCTAAGGTATGTTTCACTTTATATATGTTTCTTTCCAGGGAGGAAGACAAGCGTGGTGGGTGGGAGAGAGGCGGTATTGACCCGTCCTGCCCCCGGAGACTGGCTCGTTGGGCCCTCGCCGGGGGCAGGACACATTCCTACCTCAGTGACGCCTGACCTCACCTTCCGACACATGGCGAGGACCTCCTGACGAAGCTGTGATGCGCCTGCTAGGCCCACCAACACCTGTCCGGTCCACCACAAGTGCTGGGGACCCACCAACACCTGTCCGGTCCACCACAAGTGCTGGGGACCCACCAACACCTGTCCGGTCCACCACAAGTGCTGGGGACCCACCAACACCTTTCCAGTCCACCACACATGCTGGGGGACCCACCAACACCTGTTCTGGTCCACCACAAGTGCTGCAGAACCACCAACACCTGTCTTGGTCCACCACAAGTCCTAGGGACCCACCAACACCTGTCTTGATCCACCACTTATGCTGGGGACCCACCAACACCTGTCTGATCCATCACACATGCTGGGGACCCACCGACACCTGTTCTGGTCTATCACAAGTACTTGGGACCCACCAACACCTGTTCTGGTCTACCACAAGTGCTGCAGAACCACCAACACCTGTCTTGATCCACCACACATGCTGGGGACCCACCAACACCTGTCCTGGTTCACCACACATGCTGGGGGACCCAATATCACCTGTTCTGGTCCACCACAAGTGCTGCAGAACCACCAACACCTGTCTTGATCCACCACACATGCTGGGGACCACCAACACCTGTCCTGGTTCACCACACATGCTGGGGGACCCACCAACACCTGTTCTGGTCTACCACAAGTGCTTGGGATCCACCAACATCTGTCCTGGTTCACAACAGTTGCAACTGGCCACCTACCAACACCTGGTCCACCAGAAGTGCAGCTGTGTCACCTGCTAACATCTGTAGTGACACACACACACAAAACAGCGCGCCGAATCAGTAACCTTCGGGAGGTCCTGACTAACTCTGGACAACGAGAAAAGACTTTCCTAATGATGCTCATTTAGACTTATATCTAAGAAATGTATACATACGCAATTACATTACATGAATAATCGTTTCATTCCATGTATACACTCTTTCATTCCATGTATACAATTATCCTATACATGCATTCACAGATTTTGTATATATACAATACTTCACAATAACTTTGTATGGATCGTAGATCAACATTGTGTGACTGTAAACTTTCACTGTAAGTGAAGTTATTCATTTATGAGATTCCTGTTATAAGGAATGTAAACTTTGTCAAAGATCAACAAGATAATGTTTACTTCTAATTTTTATAAATAAATGTTTTCTAATTTAATTGTGATGATAATTTACACCTAACTCCAATGGATTATACAAAAAAAGTGCCATAAGTAAACTGGAGTGTCACTTGTGGCATTAGTGTCACTTCACGGGAGCGATGGATGACATAACTCTCCTGTTTACTGTCAAATATGTTGCTTATTACTGCGTAACGGATCTCAAGGACACCCTTCCATATATTCAGTCTACCTTTCCCTCTCACCTATCTCCTTCCCTCTCCCCTCTCCCTTCACCCTAAGAGGTCAAGAGCTCAGCTCGCCAGCCTAACCGGCGCTGTGATAGTCACTTGTAGTTAAACGATGAACTAATACACAAGTGGAGTTGTTAGGATTAGGTATTTTATAGGATTAAGTACTACAGAGGTTAGGTATTAGTGTTTTTAGTGTTAGGCATTAGCATGTTTTGAGCAGATGCTCTTTTGTTTATAAGTATTGTAAACAGTACGTTATGTAACACATACCGGGGATTGTTGTTGCCAATACTACCAGGAAATATTTCTTATCCCTTGGTCCAGCATAATCTATATGACGTCCAGACCAGGGCTCCCAGTGCATGGCCAGGAAAGTATTGGGAACTGGGGTTTCTGATAATTCTTAAAGCAAATGTGACAATTCTCACTTACTTCAGCAATATCCAGGTAAATTTTTGGCAACCAAACCCAACTTCTAGCTTTGGCTTTCAGAGCATTTATGCCATTATGGTCTACATGCAGCTGTTCCAAATCTTACATCTTAGTTCCTCAGGCACCACCACTCTATTCCTATACAAGAGTTCATCCTGGTGAATACTAAGGTCGATGGATTTCCAGAAGAGGACGAAAAAGCAGCAGGAATTCATACAGAATTTAAATGCAGAATTGAATGCGTTGGTTAACCATTGCAACTTTGGAGCACAGTTTGATGGCCAGGTGAGGGACCAGTTGTTCATGGCAGCAGAAAATGAGATATTTTTCCCTAATCTGGTGGCTGAAAACGTGGATCTACAATCGATAATTTCATGGACAGTGCTAGAGAAGAGTTTAAACATGGAAAGGGCATTTGGAGGTAAGAAATCTACTTCTCAAGAAATTATGGTCGTACAGGGCCAGACAAGATGTAAACACTGTAGGTACAATCACAGTAGTAGCAACTGCAAGTTTAAGGACTACATATGTAAATTTTGTGACAAGGAAGGACACTAGAGGAAAGTGTGTAGAGAATACCTGAATAGGAACAGCAAGGCCTGGGAGAGGAGACGACCGGATAATCCAGGAAGAGGAGGTAGTGGTACTGTGGTCAGGGCAGTAGAGGAAGGTAAACCGTCTGAAGAAGCTGCAGGTGAGGAAAACCGACTATATTCGGTGAAAATAAAGGTATGTTCGGTGAAGTCACAAGTGGTGAATTTTGTAATTAATGGGAAGTTAGTTCCCTTGGAACTGGACATTGGTGCTGCAGTGTCAACATTGTCTAGAGATTGGGCAGATAATTTGCAACTGAATGTAAAACCCGGTAGAAAATCATTAAGTGCATATGATAATGAACCGATTAAGATCTATGGCAAGGTGTCGGCAAAAGTAGGGGATAATAGCAAAGAATTTATTTGGGATTTTTATGAATTGGATTCACATAATCCAAGTTTATGTGGTAAGGATCTCATGGAAAAGGTGAGAATTTTCTTGGCGGGCCTAGATGAATTGTCGATAGTTAAACAATTAAAAGTTCTGAAGACTTTTTGTGGTCTTCGGTATCATAGAGGTGGAAAAAATATTCAGTGGAGGCAGGTAAGACAATTAATAGCATGGTGGCAAAAAAATCACCTGAAAAGTGGGGCATCACCTAAATTTTTCAATGCAAGAACAGTTCCGTTCCATTACAAGCAACTGGTAGAATCAGCCCTGGAAAGGAATGTGGCAGAAGGAATCAAACATTGAGGGATGTGACTAGCTTTTTAGATGACATTATTGTATGTGGGGAGAACGAGGAAGAACATGATGCTCGACTAGAACAAGTTTTGAATCTCCTGCAAGAGCACAATGTGAAAATTAATAAGGGTAAAACAAAATTGAGTACCAAGGCCATTGAATACCTGGGGTACCATATATCAGGTAAAGGGTTTACTCCTCACAAAAATGTAGCTGCTATAGTAGATGCCCCAACATCAGTTGGGGCAGTACAGTCTTTTGTTGGGATGGTTACATATTTTTGTAAGTTCGTGAAAAACTTTGCAACAAAATTAGCATCCTTGTATGAATTGTTGAAAAAAGGGCTAGATTAAGTGGGCAGCAAGAGAGGAGAATACCTTCAGGAATATTAAGCAGGAATTGATAAATTCTCCAGTGCTCACTAATTGTACAAGTTGACTCCCTGTGAAACTGGAGGTAAATGCTTCCCCAGTCAGAGTGGGTTGTGTATTATTACAGGAAGTAGATGGTCAGGATAAAGAAGTATATTTTTCTAGCAAGAAATTATCTCCTGCAGAACAGAATTATTCTCAGTTAGACAAAGAAACATTAGCTTTGGTATATACTGTAGAAAAAAAAACTGAGGTATTTTCTGCTGGGGAGGAAATTTCTTGCTAGAACCGACCAAAAACCCCTGCTAGGATTGTTTGGCAGAGGTAAAAAAAAATCCATTTAATGCTAATGCGAGAACTAAAAAATGGGCATTACTACTCTCGCAGTTTGAGTATGATTTATATTTTAAGCCAGGCAAGGGTACTGCAGTAGCTGATGCATTAAGTAGATTGCCTATGACAGAAGAGTTGAACTCCAGTATTCCAGTGGAATATGTTAACCTGGTGGAATCTATGTCTTCTAAGAATATTTCATTCCAGACTATTATGAAGGCAACTAGTAGAGATTCCAAATTAAATCTGTTGATGAAATATGTCAAATATGATTGGAATGATAATTTTTCTAATGTCAGAGAATGTTGCAGTAAAGGGTGACCTTAGTACTCACCAGGATGTATAGGAATACATTCTATATATTCCATGTATAGGAATAGAGTGAAGGTTCCTGGGGAATTAAGATATAAGATTTTGGAACAGCTGCATGTAGTACGATACACCTAACCTAACCTACTTGGTCGAATGGCATAAATGCTTTGAAAGCAGAAGCTAGAAGTTGAGTTCGATGGCCAAAAATGGACAAGGATATTGCTGAGGTAACTAACAATTGTCTAATTTACTTTAGGAATTTTCAGAAACCCCAGTCGCCAGTACAATCCTGGCCATGCACTGGGAAACCCTGGTCTAGATTTCATATAGATTATGCTGGACCTATGGATAACAAATATTACCTGGTGGTGGCGGATTCATACACAAAATGTCTGGATGTTCATGCATGTAATTCCACCACATCATCTGTAACTTGTGAACTGATATGGAAAAGATTTTGTAATTTTGGATTACCAGACATGGTGGTGTCAGACAATCCTCCGTATTTTGTTTCTGGGGAAATAGAGGAATTTTTTTTAGAAAAAATGGTGTAACTCGGGTTTGGGTTCCTCTATCTTTACTTCCTTCTTTCTACTCCCTCTACCCGTATTCTTACTTATTATTCTCTACCAAGGGACTCCAAAACTTTTACCAAAGCCAACTCCACGCCACGTGGTCCTAAGACGATTGACCGACTTAGGATTCTACACCCAGTATGACGTGACCTAAGCTCTGAACAAAACCCTAGAGTCACCTCTGCTGCCACCACCAGACCAGTAATACAAGAGCAATGATCGAGGTCTGGATCGATCACGCTAATTAATCAACCTAGGGGCTTGATCCCCACTATAAACGATGACCTTGAGTGTGGAATAAATTACACGGTAATGATAATTCCGATTCGATGTTAGAATCGGCGCCCAATGCAACTCTGCCTCGTGTGGACCACGTGACCAGGACAAGTATACACATAAAACACATGGAAACAATAAAATGCAAATTAATAACAAATTTAATTTATTAAAAGAAAACTAAAACAAAATCTAAATATGTTCACTCCCTATCACTTTAACACTCCCTACTTGACCTGAGTGGCAAATGAGACTATTTCTATACTTAACAATAGCAACTATACCTTGGGCGACCACAGCTCTAGGTGTTGGGGCTGTTCTTGGGGAGAGGTAAGATGTTGACCTCTTATCCCAGCTGCTTCCGTGACCACACTGATTTTTTCCTTGTCTGGACTACCCCAGACAGAGTATTGTATTGTTCCGCATCGCTTACCCAGTTACTTTAGCAAGGTTAAGTTATAACAATTAAACTCTGTTGTACTTAATTGATCCAGACTGGTTGAATTATTTTACTGAATTAAATTACAAACATCTAACGGCAGAACTGTTCCCGATCACAAAAATGGTTATTAAAACTTTGAGAAATAGTAGACCTGTCAACCCCTGATGACCTATGACCGCCGGTCACTCCGCTTTAAAAGTTAGATCTGATTCGTGACGTCACTGATGGTGACTTAAACTCAATAATTAGAATACTCTTGATATTGTATCCAGTACTATTATACAATACAATTTTAATGCAAAATGAATAAAGGCTAATTTCTCTAAATTACTGAATACTATAGGATGATTTATTATACGCAGCTATGAACAAAGCGTTGGTTATTTCCACCGCGAATTCCCCTGGGGGTCAGGTCACCATGCGGCTCAGCTTCCCATTCTCTTTTGTCGATAAACCACTCTGGATAATTCTTACAACAGCCTAGTTTGTTACAACCCCCCCGCACAAGCACTTAGTAAACCTTGTTAATTTGTTAAAATTCACGAGGTTTAGTATCCAAACCCACAATTCAACTCATGCCACAAACAAAAGCTAACCTAACTAATAAAATTTGACAAATAATAGTCCAACATCATAATGAACATGTTCATATTTCATAAATTTCTCAGCTGTCAACTGACAGCAATCCTCTAATATCAGGAAACATACATCCTATCCTTACTGACATAGCTAAATAACATGTCCCTACTCTACCATCAAAAACTAGCTATTAAACTCTCTTGGCTCTTCACTAGCCAAGTTCATGTGTCCTCTAGAGCCGGCCACACCGTGCTCAACCAAACATTAAAGTTATATCATCAGACTGAACTTTCAGTCATCCGGGAGCGTACTACGGAACTATCAAGTTCACATCCGTGTACTACCCACTCCCCATCAATGTCAACCTTGACATGTTAAGGAACACACCTAACGTTTATTTCATGTATCTAAAAATAAAAAAAAAATTCCTATACTATATCACAGGTTTCAGCTGACTGTACAGCCAAGTGTTCTCACTCACTAGAAGTGTCAATGTTTATATTGGTCCGCCTCTCCTGTGTTCAAACATTCTGAAAAAAATAGCACAACATAATTTTCCATAACCGTTTGTTCTGGGCTGAGACAATTACACAGGGGCTTCGATTTTCATTACTGACCAATTTATAGAGCAAAATTCATATATTATACCAGAATTATTTTAAATCTGTTTTTCAACATTTAAAAAATATTGTGATTCTAACTCTGTTTTTCAACATTTAAACAAAAGTGTCCAGATGTTCTTTACACAGATGTTCAGAGCCAACTTTGTTGTTTTGTATCAATTGTTCATATTGAGTAAACGAGAAAAAAAAAATCGATGCTGCTGGATGCTGAATGTAGTCGCTGACGATGACGGTGTCGATCTTGCTTCTTCTCATGTGTAGACATCAATACCTGGTCCTCTTGTACTCCCATCCGGTACTCCTGAATGACGACAGAGTGTAGTAGAGCGGAGTGCCAAGTGACAGCTGTAGAATACTGTTACTTCGGCCATTAATCTTGCTCTCGACAGTCCACACGCCTTCGTATCAATCACAGTTCACACGGCAGTCTTGATGTTAAACTTGTCATCGCAGATGACCACAGCAGAGCAGAACTGGATGTACCAACGGTGTCTCTTAGCAGGAGTGGTGTCAGAAGGTCGTAGAGGCGGGTTGCTTGTTTGCAGAACAGGTGAATCTCGTCTTCCATCATTGCTCACGTCATCTCAGGCGTTTCTTGATGTCACCAGGTTACTAGGCCGTAAACACCAACTGTGTATACCCTCGTACCGCCGACTTTAGGCCAAAGGAGACAATTTTGCGACCTTCTATTGGCGAGTCCCGGTACTCTGTAGGGAAACCGTGCCTTCCACCTGTGACCGCCTTACTTCTGCTTTCTTGTTACTTCAGATGACGTAATCATTAATCTTCCGGCGAAATTCTTGAGTACTGCTACGTGCTTTCCATTTCTTGACCTCTCCTCCAACACTGCTGGACTGACTGCAGTCTTGATGACGCAGCAGGTGGGTATTGGTGATCTCGAGACAGCTACCCCGGCGTTGTATGGCACCTCCGGTGACTGCTATAATGTGGGCAGCTCGCTGGCCCTGACAACCTCGTTAGTGACGTGAGGCGTCGGCCGGGTGACTCTTGGACAGTCACTCATCCCCAAAGTAACTGATGTATGGGTTACTGGGTCTGGTGGGGGGAGGGCTTTGTGTAACGTGCCTCCCCCCTCGGTCTTTACAGACAAGGGTTCACGTGTGGCTGGAACAACTGGGTCGGTGTACCAATCAGACCTGGGAACAGACAGACACAACACAGCGGAAGCATAGATATACTCTGGGTTTGGTGGAGGTGGAACCCCAGAGCACGGTAAAAGTTGCTACCTGAGTCAAGTATAGACATAGTACATCTCATTGCCTTTACAGGAAAATCTAATGAATACTAAATTATACTAACCAAGGAAGTTACTTTACTGTATAGCGCGAGATCTCGTCACCATAGGGTGGCGAGACTGCACCTGACTACTGATGAGCGATGACAGAGGGTCATCCTCATCTTCTGACTCGTCGGTGAAGCCATGAGTCAGCACTGCTGAGTCAGGAACTAGACCCGCTGAAGGCAGTTCTAATTCCTCTCTAGCATGATATTGTTTCAATTTATTTACATGAATTGTCCTTTCCACCTGGTCCTCGAACACTCCTTTTATAACAAGATTAACCGGCCCCGCCCTTTTAATTACTCTATAGGGTCCTCGCCACCTCGGAGCTAGTTTCCTGCTCTGATTGGCGGGCGCAGCCTCATTCACTCTCAATACGAGGCTTCCTTCCGTCAACTCAAGAGGGCGCACTTTCTTGTCATAAAAATGAGCATACCGAGTCCGTGCCTTCTTGGACGCTTCAGCTGCAATATTCCATGCATTTCTCATTTTTCCAAGGACCTCTGAAGGATAGTCCTCCCCGTATGCAACATTATGTCTGTTAAGCAGACCTGAGGGGAAATTGCATGAATTACCAGTAAACAAATGAAGTGGTTGGGTGTTAATTGATTGGTGGATGGCAGTATTCAAGGCGAACTGAACATAGGGTAGGTGTTCATCCCAGGTGTTTGCATCATGTTCAGCAAGGATTGCAAGCATATCCTTGACTGAACGATTAGTCCGTTCCGTCATTCCGTTTGCTTGTGGGTGGTAGGCTGTTGTAAAAGCCGAAGTTGTCTCTAAAATCTTACAAACTTCTCTAAATATATTCCCATTGAATTCTTGACCCCGGTCAGAGACTAGAACTTTAGGAGGTCCGAATACAGTAACGAACCTACGCAAGAACGCATCTGCAACCGTACGAGAATCCTTCTGAGGTAATGCAACTAGTGTAGTGTATCTAGACAGATGGTCAACTAGCACCAACACGTATCTGTTACCTGAATGACTGTGGTGTAAATCAATCAGATCGGCCCCCACACGATCTAACGGTTCACGAATTTCAGGAAATTCCTGAAGTGGGGCTTGTACCTTAAGGGTACCTTTCCTCCTCTGGCAACGAGGGCACGACTTCACGAAATTGATTACCTCAGAAAGTAATCCTGGAAAATAAAATAGAGACTTTGCTTTTAAGTGCGTTTTAAAGATCCCCGGATGCCCTGCAATTTTTGAAGCATGCGCAAGCTTTAACGCTGATGACCGCAACGCGTCCGGAATAACTAGCTGAAATACTGCCCTATCATTCTGGCTATTAACATAATACAGGACGCCCTGTTTCATCTCAAAATCATGAATAGGTAAATTCTTTTTCTTTTTCGGGTATTTTCCTCCCTCTAAATACTCAATAATCTCTTTCCATCTCGGCTCGTTCATCTGGTATTCTCTCATTTTATCCGATGGAATGGTTTCAATATTTTCATTAATCTGCATTGCCGCTATATTTCTACTTAGCGTATCTGGCACAACATGTGCTGGACCAGGCTTGTACAAGATCTGGAATGAGTGGGCCGAAAGTTCGTGAGACCAGCGTGACATTCGTGGACATTTCGTTCGCTTTTTAAATATGTGTGTTAATGCTCGATGGTCTGTGTAGATTACAAAATGCCGCTGAAATAGGTAAGGCTCGAAATACCTAACTGATTCTACTACTGCCAGTGCCTCCCGATCCGTAGCTGAATAACGAACTTCAGGTCCTTTGACCTTCCTACTGAAATAGGCTACTGGATGGGGTAAATTATCTGCGTCTCGCTGAATTAAGCACCCGCCAATAGCAATACCGCTGGCGTCAGTGTGCACTTCCCACTCTTTCTCAAAATCAGGAATAGCCAATACCGGTGTCGTGATTAGTTGGTCTTTCAGTTTGCGATAGGCCTCGTCATGTTCTGATTTCCACACAAACTTCGCATTTTTCTTTGTCAGATCAGTCAGGGGTGCTGAAATGCCAGCGAAACCTTCAATGTGACGACGAAAATATCCGGCCGCCCCCAAAAACCTACGCACGTCCTTTGCTGTCCTTGGAGTAGGCATGTCAGCAATGGCGCGGCAAGAATCTGGGTCAGGTCGGATACCGTCTGGGCACACCTGGAACCCCAGAAATTTGAATTTCTGAGCCGCCAGGGTGCACTTCTGAACATTCAGCCTGAAACCTGCCTGATCTAACAACTTCAAAGTCTCAGTCAAGTCCTGCAGGTGTTCCTCAAACGTCCTGGAATATATCACAACATCATCCAGGTACGCTAAAGAATGCCTACCCAGTACCGGACTAAGGATAAAGTTGATGGCCCTCTGAAACGACGAAGGCGCTGTCTTCAAACCAAACGGCATCCTACGGAATTGATAAGTGTGCCTACCATCCGAGAATGCTGTTTTTTCCCTATCCTGTTCTGCCACCGGAATCGCCCAATACGCCGATTTTGCGTCAAGAGTTGAGAAATACTTAGCAGCACCAAATTGATCTATTATCTCCTGTATTCGGGGCAACGGATACACATCACCCTTAGTTAGTTCGTTCACCTTCCGGTAGTCAACACAGAAACGATAACTACCGTCCGGTTTCCGAACTAGCACAACAGGAGAGAGCCATGGTGACGTACTAGGCTCTATTACGCCCTGTCTCAACATTTTCTGGCACTCCTCCCTGATAATGTTCTTTGCCTGTTCCGGCAACCTCCACTGTCTTGTGTACACAGGCAAATGGTCACCAGTTGGAATGGTGTGCTCGATCTTATCAAGGAGACCAATCTGGTCATCCTCTGTCGCAAACAATTTCGGGAATTTTCGTAAAACTCCTCTCAGTGCCATCCTATCTGCCTGTGCAACATGTTGCAAATCAAGTGCTGAAATTAATTTTTCCACTTCCTCTACATTCTGTGCAACATTTCTCGTCTCGTATTGTACTTTGGATGGTGTTTTAGTGTTCAACATATTTAGTGCACTACATTGTGCAGTGACGGCTGGCGTCTCAGCTGACTCATGGTGAAAGATTTCTGTGTCCTCCACCATGGTTCCCTGAGATACCCTATCACCTGCCCTGAAGCGAAAAGTCTTATGTGAAAGATTGACAACTGGAATGAGTGCACCTTTATCGAGCACTACAACTAAGTGATGAGGAATTAATAAACTATCACATCTCCCAGCCACCTGAAGGGTGGTACCTGGTTGTATGTGACGTCCCACGGCTACTTTAATAAATTTAACAGAATGTGGTGGGCAACTCTGTTTAGTCAATGCATGCAAGGCGCATGACCTCTTAACTGTGTCTGGAAGAGACTTAAAAATCAATTTTGGAAAGTGCGCATTATATTTCAGCTTCCGTTTAATTGAAGCTACAACTGGGGGATGGTCGATCATCTCCACTGGGTAGGAAGTCTGTCCCAACTGCAACCTGCAGTTCCTAGCCCCTTTTTGAGCAGACAAGGAATAATCAAATCGCGACAGAAAATCAGTTCCCATTAAGATGTGACCAGGAAAATCAAGGTTCTCTACGATCGTACATGTGTGAGGCTGCAATTCCCCATCAATCTCAAAATTAACTGTACCTTGACCTACGATCTCAATCTTTTCCCCATTGACTGCTGTTAATGTCTTTGCGCAACGTTGAAGACGTGCATACTTAAAATTGCTGAAGGCTGACTTTTTAATTACTGTTGCCTGGCTTCCTGTATCAACAAAAGCTGTCAATCTCACACCTTCCACTTTCACCTCAAAAGTAGGCCTACCATCACTAGGAGCCTGCTTTCATGCTTTCGTAGGAGTGACTTCGCAATCCCTCTGTATATGCCCGCGCTTCCAGCAGGAGTAACACCTCCGCGGATCTCTGTTGGTACCCCGCGCAGGGTGGCTCGAACTTGCAGCTGAGGGCTGCTTCCCGCCTGATGAACCCGCGCCACAGTTCCTCGGCTTGGCTCCCTCGCCTTTACTTAACGCCTCTACGTATGGCGACAACTGAGTGCCCGGCGTCTCCGTGCGCATCTGCCTGTCTAAGGCTGTGGCGGCCTGGGGTTGGGGTTGAGGTATGGTGTGGATGGCCTGGGGTTGGGGTGTGGATTGAGGTTGGGGTTGAGGCTGAGGTATGGTGTGGGTGGCCTCGGGTTGGGGTGTGGATTGAGGTCGGGGTTGAGGCTGAGGTATGGTGTGGGTGGCCTCGGGTTGGGGTGTGGATTGAGGTTGGGGTGGGTATGGGGTGGCCTGGGGTTGGAATGGGTATGGGGTGGCCTGGGGTTGGAATGGGTATGGGTATGGGTATGGGGTGGCCTGGGGTTGGAATGGGTATGGGGTGGCCTGGGGTTGGAATGGGTATGGGTATGGGAACTGCGGATGGGGTTGGTATGGGAATTGAGGATGGGGTAGGTATGGGAGGTGGGGTTGGGGTTGTTGTAGTGACGGATGAGGTGTACCTAGGTGTTGTGGGTGCTGTGGTATTGGTGTTATGTTGGGTAGTTCCTGCTGTTGGTGTGGTTGTTCATGTTCCCGTTGAACGGGTTGCTGTTCTCTACCGAGCGAAGTGGGACGTCCTGCCATACTAACTGAGGCCCCCTGTCTGCCCTGCTGGCATGGCGTCGATGTTCTTTGTGGGGGAACCCAAGACGGCTCTCCCCACTCATGGGACGACTCCTCGCAAGACTCCCCACTCATGTCAATAATAGTATCGCGACTGGGATGGAAAGATACCCTCGACTGCCCAGTCCCATGCAGAACCCGTGAACTCGTCGCTTCAGTCCCACTGACCCCACCTGTGGTGCCAGTTGAGCTACCTGAGCGATCCCCAGTGGTGTCGGAAGAGGTTCTATCCTCTACACTCCCATTCCCACTGGTCCCTACTGACTGGTCATTATCTGGGTTAAACATTTTCTGTGATTCCTGGTGTGCCACGTCTCTTCTAAACTACCCTTTAGTACACCCTCGACCCGGACTCACTACAACCGTGATCTTACACAAATAAAAAAAAATCACAACTCTATTCTAAGAAAAAACTACTAAATTCCCAAAATAGGAAATACACCGATTTATCGAGAGAATCGCTGAAGTGAATCCAATGAATGAGTGTCTGCCCCGCACTCGTGTCTGACTGTGAAATATCCCGCAGTTCTATTGCTGAAACCTAAGTCCTTTACGTTAAAAAAAAATTAAAGAATCTAATTTATATAAAACAATTTAAATGATAACGCAACTAACGCGCAGCACTCGTGATGGATTAATAAAGAATATTTACTGTACTTGAATACTAAACGCGCTTGAAGTGAGCAGCGTGGCCCCTGATGACTGATGGAGCGGGACCAGCTGCGCTGAAAAAAAAACTAAGTCCCGCGCTTTTTCGCTTAAACGCTGAAAAATCAAAATTTTTGTTCTGAAGGAAAAATAACTAGTTTTACGTTAATAAACCGCTCTAGCGATTAATATAGACACCCAGGACCTATATATGCTTACCAAAATTTGAATTTTTATCAAAAACTGCGTTTTTACTCAATTGCTGGACTCTGCCAATTTTTCTGACTCCGAGGGAAAAAAATTTCTATCACCCCAAATATCACAAAACTCCTTTAATTCACAAAAATTTGGGTTTCTCGTTTCCAGATATAAATACGTTATTATTTACTACTGACGTTGTATACAGAACAATACTGACACTTCGGGCGGTTTCAACACTCATTAATTCGAATTTTCGCCAAAATCAGAGATTTTCACCTCAAATGGACTCTGACAAAATTACAACACGATTTTCTCGAAAAATAACTAAATTCGGCAAAAATGTAATTATCACTGTTTAATGCTTTACGAACAGAATTACGTCCCTTGCGCGCACTAGAGAGTAATACTGACCCTAGGATATACACGAAACCTGAAAATTAGAATTTCCGCCAAAAAGTCAGATTCTAGCCCAAGCTGGACTTAGAAAATTTTCCACCTACGTTTCTACTGAAAACAGAATTCTAAGTCTAAAAACACAATTCTACCGTCTTATTGGTAAAAACTAGAAACTATCACTCGCATCGACTGGAGAATCCTAATGATGCCCAGATCATACACGTGACCCACGAATACAAATTAATTACAGTTAACGAGTTTCCGACATCGACTTAGCCGAAAACTTATCCCAAAATACTTAGAAATATTCCACGGACAAATAACATTTACACGCAACTTACTATCCCTTAAACTCCTTCACTTACTATCGTGACCGACCAATAGCCCTAAGTCCAGAGGATTAACTACACTCTAGCAACAACGCCTCTGACTTAGACTAATACAACAGGGAATAACAAACTTAATGTACGCACTTAGCCTAATATGCAAGAAAATGCTAAACACTTGGGAAAAATTTTTAACCGGGGATTGAATTTAGGGGAAAAATTAATCTAGAACAACGCAAATAAACGGAAATTACTTTATAAATTTAAGTATACTTAATTAAAAAAAATGCACTCGACTTAATCATATAATTGTTCCTACCGGCTCGCCGTACCACACCTAGCCTAGAGGCCACACCATCTAGGTTCCAACAGAGCGACACGCAGCTTTCAGCAACAATTATGACTAGGGACGACTCAACCTCCACTAAGTGTGCGATCACTTAGTTGTTGAATCGCTGCTAGGTAGGTTACTAGTCCGTCCCTCGGAGGCCGCAACGCCCTTCACGGATTACGTTTTTCCTAGCGTTTTGGGTCGTCTAATAACGCCCTCGGACTATCTATTGGCGTCCCACAGATATATCCGCCCCCGACAGCCCTCAAGGAACTGCTGTTGAGAGTATGGCGGCTCCCAACACCTCTGAATTAATTGCAATGGGTCGAGTATGGTACCCAGTCCAATCAACTCGAAGCGGTCTCCTTTTCAATAAATCTATTTTAACAGCCTAATCTTACTAACTAAACCTTAATCATATCAGCCCGCATGACCCAAGATTCGCCAATCCCCACTCAAACGCACTTGTGGGGCGCACTGCTAATCCTGGCCCGCGGCTGTCTCCTTAGCATCCGCGCACGTGTTCGAACGGCTAGACGCGTGAGCCTTTCAACAATTTCAAACAAAATTGTTGAAACCACCGCTGTGCACCATTGTAACACAGGTTAGGGTTCCTCTATCTTTACTTCCTTCTTTCTACTCCCTCTACCCGTATTCTTACTTATTATTCTCTACCAAGGGACTCCAAAACTTTTACCAAAGCCAACTCCACGCCACGTGGTCCTAAGACGATTGACCGACTTAGGATTCTACACCCAGTATGACGTGACCTAAGCTCTGAACAAAACCCTAGAGTCACCTCTGCTGCCACCACCAGACCAGTAATACAAGAGCAATGATCGAGGTCTGGATCGATCACGCTAATTAATCAACCTAGGGGCTTGATCCCCACTATAAACGATGACCTTGAGTGTGGAATAAATTACACGGTAATGATAATTCCGATTCGATGTTAGAATCGGCGCCCAATGCAACTCTGCCTCGTGTGGACCACGTGACCAGGACAAGTATACACATAAAACACATGGAAACAATAAAATGCAAATTAATAACAAATTTAATTTATTAAAAGAAAACTAAAACAAAATCTAAATATGTTCACTCCCTATCACTTTAACACTCCCTACTTGACCTGAGTGGCAAATGAGACTATTTCTATACTTAACAATAGCAACTATACCTTGGGCGACCACAGCTCTAGGTGTTGGGGCTGTTCTTGGGGAGAGGTAAGATGTTGACCTCTTATCCCAGCTGCTTCCGTGACCACACTGATTTTTTCCTTGTCTGGACTACCCCAGACAGAGTATTGTATTGTTCCGCATCGCTTACCCAGTTACTTTAGCAAGGTTAAGTTATAACAATTAAACTCTGTTGTACTTAATTGATCCAGACTGGTTGAATTATTTTACTGAATTAAATTACAAACATCTAACGGCAGAACTGTTCCCGATCACAAAAATGGTTATTAAAACTTTGAGAAATAGTAGACCTGTCAACCCCTGATGACCTATGACCGCCGGTCACTCCGCTTTAAAAGTTAGATCTGATTCGTGACGTCACTGATGGTGACTTAAACTCAATAATTAGAATACTCTTGATATTGTATCCAGTACTATTATACAATACAATTTTAATGCAAAATGAATAAAGGCTAATTTCTCTAAATTACTGAATACTATAGGATGATTTATTATACGCAGCTATGAACAAAGCGTTGGTTATTTCCACCGCGAATTCCCCTGGGGGTCAGGTCACCATGCGGCTCAGCTTCCCATTCTCTTTTGTCGATAAACCACTCTGGATAATTCTTACAACAGCCTAGTTTGTTACAATGGTATTAAACATATAACACCTGCCCCCTATGATCCTTCTTCAAATGGTCTAGCTGAGAGACCAGTAAGATCCTTGTAAGAAGGGTTAAAGCTGTTTACGGAAGGTACTATTAATACAAGGCTTTGTAGATTTTATATAGATTTTATATAGATTATATATATAGACTTTGATTTCAAAGAAAAACTGTTCATTTTACCACTGGTAAATCTCCTTCTAAATTACTGTTTTAGAACTACTTAAACTTAAATTTAAGTTTAAGAACTTAAATTTAAGTTAAGAACTACTTAAGTTACTGGTAAATGTAACCGTAGTTACATTTACATCATTAGTAAATGTCAAGCATAAAACCTTGTGAAAGTCACTGATATTAAGAGAGTTATGAGATTACTAACCAATCAAGGAAGAGCCATCGAATTCCTGTGGATCCCCTCCCATGATGGAATCTGTGGAAATGAACGAGGAGATGTGCTGGCTGCTGAAGGAGACAATAATAAATACTTCATACCCAAGACTCTTCTTCAAAGTAGAAGTATTGTCAGGCAACATCACCGTGACAAGGATACTGAGGGAAGGAGGATAGAAGGATAGAAGAACAAATCAGTGAATCTATACCCTGGTAAAATATGGTTGATGCTGGCAGTCCCAATCATTATGGACGAAGAGGAGGTGGTCGCGGGAGAGAATCAGCAATAGCAAGAATCCGTCTTGGATACAAATATCCATAAAGATTCAGAATGGAAACAACAGTTGAACAGCGGAGTTGCAGAATCTGTGGTGAGAGTGATGGACACCGCCTTGTTAGATAAGCTGTTCACTGAGATAGTTAAGGTGTGAGGCAACACACGCCGTCAGCCATTCATCATGGGAGATTTTGTTCATTGATTATGCACCCCATGTCTAACCCGAAGCCGGTAGTGGGCCCCTTACCCAGCAATTGGGTGGCAGTTAACCCCATACCCACCTCCCTTTAAGGGGTTACCCCTTAATAGGAGCAACCCCTTAAAGGGAGCAACCCCTTTAAAGATGTAACAATTTAAAGGAAGAAGCCCCCTTGAAAGGGGTAACCCCTTGAACGGCCTTGGATAAGAGTAAGGGGTAGAGCGACCCCCTTTAGGGCCCCGGTAGAACAGTCGGGTTCGTTCTTGACCCACAATCAAGAATTTCGAGTTCGAATCCCGTACGGGACAGAAAAAGTTGGGCGAATTTCTTATCACCTAATGTCTCTGTTCACCTATTAATAGGTACCCAGGAGTTAGTCAGCTTCTTGTGGGGGTTGCATCCTCGAGGAGGGGGGGGGGGAAGGTCAGTTGTTCAACCCTGGTTGGTAATTCGATATAAGCCTAACTTCCATTGTATGCATATGCTGGCTGCCTGTCCCCTATTATAATGAATTATACCCAACACGTGCGCAATAGTGGATCCCATACCCAACACGTGCGCAATAGTAGATCCCATACCCATCACGTGCGCAATAGTGGATCCCATACCCATCACGTGCGCAATAGTGGATCCCATACCCATCACGTGCGCAATAGTGGATCCCATACCCATCACGTGCGCAATAGTAGATCCCATACCCAACACGTGCGAAATAGTGGATCCCATACCCATCACGTGCGCAATAGTAGATCCCATACCCATCACGTGCGCAATAGTAGATCCCATACCCATCACGTGCGCAATAGTAGATCCCATACCCATCACGTGCGCAATAGTAGATCCCATACCCATCACGTGCGCAATAGTGGATCCCATACCCATCACGTGCGCAATAGTGGATCCCATACCCATCACGTGCGCAATAGTAGATCCCATACCCATCTTGTAGGCGATAGTAGACTGTATACCCATCCCGTGGGCGGTAGTGGATCCCATACCCATCCCGTGGTCGGTAGTCGAATAGGTTACAGAGGAACATATTGGGCTTTGGAACTGAGCCCCCCAAAAATAATTGTGCTAAGCAAGTAACAATCTTGATAAGGTAGTTACTTAGTTTAAAGTATATATAACTATTCTTTGATAGCATAATTGGTTTAAGAACTGGACCTCAACAGACTCTATATCAGGCTGCGAGCAGCCGCGTCTAACAGCCTGGTTGATCAGTCCAGCAACCAGAAGGCCTGGTCGACGACCGAGCCGCGGGGACACTAAGCCCCGGAAGCACCTCAAGGTAGCCTCAAGGTAGCCTATACCGAGCAATTAACATCTGTGATGACCCAGTTACATATGTAATAATCATACATACCACACCCATCCAATGGAGGCGCTGGAAAGTTCACAAACATATATGCATTACCCACAGCAGAGTAAGCAATCTTTGGATGTATGGTTAAGATTTCTGGCGGTACTTGAATACAATACTTACACATTTCTCTACATATTAATATAACTATCTCTGAATTCTGAAATTTGTTCACATTCAATTCCATGGTGACGCAAGTGACTTTTAAGGTGATGACTTCAAGTACGTAAATAGTTCTCCTGGCAGTGGAAATATAGTCAGATCTACATCAGCAGGTGGAGCAGACTCCTGGAGGTACATCAGCAGGTGGAGCAGACTCCTGGAGGTACATCAGCAGGTGGAGCAGACTCCTGGAGGTACATCAGCAGGTGGAGCAGACTCCTGGAGGTACATCAGCAGGTGGAGCAGACTCCTGGAGGTACATCAGCAGGTGGAGCAGACTCCTGGAGGTACATCAGCAGGTGGAGCAGACTCCTGGAGGTACATCAGCAGGTGGAGCAGACTCCTGGAGGTACATCAGCAGGTGGAGCAGACTCCTGGAGGTACATCAGCAGGTGGAGCAGACTCCTGGAGGTACATCAGCAGGTGGAGCAGACTCCTGGAGGTACATCAGCAGGTGGAGCAGACTCCTGGAGGCACTTGTAGCCGAGCCTGAGCCTGACAGTGGTAACAACTAGCTATCATGATAAATAGACGTGCTGTTCTTCCTAGTTTGTTGCAGTTCCCAGTATACGGCTGCCCGCGTCAGGCTGTGTGGCTTTGTCGTCAGGAATGCAGCTCATGATGTGCGTCAAGAACTGCATTGTTGAGTCCCATGGCAACGATACGTTGAGGTGACGTCACAACTTTGAGGTGAGTCACCTGGCAACCGAAGGAAGTAGTGACGTCACAAGTACACGCAACACACACACACACACACACGCACACTCTTACACCACCTGGGGAAAACACTTCAACGGGAACTAAAATAATCCATTTCTTTCGTTAATCTTAATTAATCTTCATAAATACTTTAAGTTATGGCAGTGAGTAATGCCATGACTATGGTTAACTATGGTAAAAATAATCAGGTTCCGTAAACAGAACCAAGGTGGCACCGGGAACGCTAGCGACGTCTGGCACTCCCTCGCCTTGCCACATAAATACGAGTTCTGCCACAGTTGCTGCATCAGTCCTCCGTCGACCGCCCAGCAGTTATGTCTGGGTCCTCCGACTGGTGAGTGTTCAACCTTGCTCTTGTTTCCATTATTTAGTTTCTTGTATTTATTATACACCAAGAAAGAAAATCTAATGTTTTCAGTTTTGCTGTTGTAGAAATATTTGAGTCCCTACAGCTCATAGTTATTCTAATTGTAAGAAATGAGTCCACTCACAGGATGGGTAATGAGTCCAAGATAGATGAACCAAGCTAAAAACTTCTAAGTCTAAGGTATGTTTCACTTTATATATGTTTCTTTCCAGGGAGGAAGACAAGCGTGGTGGGTGGGAGAGAGGCGGTATTGACCCGTCCTGCCCCCGGAGACTGGCTCGTTAGGCCCTCTCCGGGGGCAGGACACATTCCTACCTCAGTGACGCCTGACCTCACCTTTCGACACATGGCGAGGACCTCCTGACGAAGCTGTGATGCGCCTGCTGGACCCACCAACACCTGTCCGGTCCACCACAAGTACTGCGGAACCACCAACACCTGTCCGGTCCACCACAAGTGCTGGGGACCCACCAACACCTGTCCGGTCCACCACAAGTGCTGAGGACCCACCAACACCTGTCCGGTCCAGCACCCATGCTGGGGACCCGCCAACACCTGTCCGGTCCACCACAAGTGCTGGGGACCCACCAACACCTGTCCGGTCCAGCACAAGTGCTGGGGACCCACAAACACCTGTCCTGGTCCACCAGAAGTGCTGGGGACCCATCAACACCTGTCCGGTCCACCACAAGTGCTGCAGAACCACCAACACCTGTCTTGATCCACCACACATGCTGGGGACCCACCAACACCTGTTCTGGTCTACCACAAGTGCTTGGGATCCACCAACATCTGTCCTGGTTCACAACAGTTGCAACTGGCCACCTACCAACACCTGGTCCACCAGAAGTGCAGCTGTGTCACCAGCTTACATCTGTAGTGACACACACACCCACAAATCAGCGCGCCGAATCAGTAACCTTCGGGAGGTCCTGACTAACTCTGGACAACGAGAAAAGACTTTCCTAATGATGCTCACTTAGACTTATATCTAAGAAATGTATACATACGCAATTGCATTACATGAATAATCATTTTATTACATGTATTCACTCTTTCATTCCATGTATACACTCTTTCATTCCATGTATACACTTTTCCTATACATGCATTCACAGATTTTGTATGTATACAATGCTTCACAATAACTTTGTATGGATCGTAGATCAACTTTGTGTGACTGTAAACTTTCACTGTAAGTGAAGTTATTCATTTATGAGATTCCTGTTATAAGGAATGTAAACTTTGTCAAAGATCAACACTAATGTTTACTTCTATTTTTTATAAATAAATGTTTTCTAATTTAATTGTGATGATAATTTACACCTAACTCCAATGGATTATACAAAAAAAGTGCCATAAGTAAACTGGAGTGTCACTTGTGGCATTAGTGTCACTTCACGGGAGCGATGGATGACATAACTCTCCTGTTTACTGTCAAATATGTTGCTTATTACTGCGTAACGGATCTCAAGGACACCCTTCCATATATTCAGTCTACCTTTCCCTCTCACCTATCTCCTTCCCTCTGCCCTCTCCCTTCACCCTAAGAGGTTAAGAGCTCAGCTCGCCAGCCTAACTGGCGCCGTGATAAGTCACTTGTAGTTAAACGATGAACTAATACACAAGTGGAGTTGTTAGGATTAGGTATTTTATAGGATTAAATACTACAGAGGTTAGGTATTAGTGTTTTTAGTGTTAGGCATTAGCATGTTTTGAGCAGATGCTCTTTTGTTTATAAGTATTGTAAACAGTACGTTATGTAACACATACCGGGGATTGTTGTTGCCAATACTACTAGGAAATATTTCTTATCCCTTGGTCCAGCATAATCTATATGACGTCCAGACCAGGGCTCCCAGTGCATGGCCAGGAAAGTATTGGGAACTGGGGTTTCTGATAATTCTTAAAGCAAATGTGACAATTCTCACTTACTTCAGCAATATCCAGGTAAATTTTTGCCCACAAAACGCAACTTCTAGCTTTGGCTTTCAGAGCATTTATGCCATTATGGTCTACATGCAGCTGTTCCAAATCTTACATCTTAGTTCCTCAGGCACCACCACTCTATTCCTATACAAGAGTTCATCCTGGTGAATACTGAGGTCGATGGATTTCCAGAAGAGGACGAAAAAGCAGCAGGAATTCATACAGAATTTAAATGCAGAATTGAATGCGTTGTTAACCATTGCAACTTTGGAGCACAGTTTGATGGCCAGGTGAGGGACCAGTTGTTCATGGCAGCAGAAATGAGATATTTTTCCCTAACCTGGTGGCTGAAAACGTGGATCTACAATCGATAATTTCATGGACTGTGCTAGAGAAGAGTTTAAACATGGAAAGGGCATTTGGAGGTAAGAAATCTACTTCTCAAGAAATTATTGTCGTACAGGGCCAGACAAGACGTAAACACTGTGGGTACAATCACAGTAGTAGCAACTGCAAGTTTAAGGACTACATATGCAAATTTTGTGACAAGGAAGGACACTAAAGGAAAGTGTGTAGAGAATACCTGAATAGGAACAGCAATGCCTGGGAGAGGAGACGACCGGATAATCCAGGAAGAGGAGGTAAGGGTACTGTGGTCAAGGCAGTAGAGGAAGGTAAACCATCTGAAGAAGCTGCAGGTGAGGAAAACCGACTATATTCGGTGAAAGAAAAGGTATGTTCGGTGAAGTCACAAGTGGTGAATTTTGTAATTAATGGGAAGTTAGTTCCCTTGGAACTGGACACTGGTGCTGCAGTGTCAACATTGTCTAGAGATTGGGCAGATAATTTGCAACTGAATGTAAAACCCGGTAGAAAATCATTAAGTGCATATGATAATGAACCGATTAAGATCTATGGCAAGGTGTCGGCAAAAGTAGGGGATAATAGCAAAGAATTTATTTGGGATTTTTATGAATTGGATTCACATAATCCAAGTTTATGTGGTAAGGATCTCATGGAAAAGGTGAGAATTTTCTTGGCGGGCCTAGATGAATTGTCGATAGTTAAACAATTAAAAGTTCTGAAGACTTTTTGTGGTCTTCGTTATCATAGAGGTGGAAAAAATATTCAGTGGAGGCAGGTAAGACAATTAATAGCATGGTGGCAAAAAATCACCTGAAAGGTGGGGCATCACCTAAATTTTTCAATTTTGGTGAGGTAACTAATAATTGTCACATTTACTTTAGGAATTTTCAGAATCCCCAGTCCCCAGTACAATCCTGGCCATGCACTGGGAAACCCTGGTCTAGACTTCATATAGATTATGCTGGACCTATGGATAACAAATATTACCTGGTGGTGGCGGACTCATACACAAAATGACTGGATGTTCATGCATGAAATTCCACCACATCATCTGTAACTTGTGAACTGACATGGAAAAGATTTTGTAATTTTGGATTACCAGACATGGTGGTGTCAGACAATCCTCCGTATTTTGTTTCTGGGGAAATGAAGGATTTTTTTTTTAAATGGTATAAACATGTAACACCTGCCCCCTATGATCATTCTTCAAATGGTCTGGCTGAGAGACCAGTAAGATCCTTGAAAGAAGGGTTAAAGCTGTTTACGGAAGGTACTATTAATACAAGGCTTTGTGGATTTTTATATAATCAAAGAAAAGCTGTTCATTTTACCACTGGTAAATCTCCTTCTAAATTACTGTTTTAGAACTACTTAAACTTAAATTTAAGTTTAAGAACTTAAATTTAAGTTAAGAACTACTTAAATTACTGGTAAATGTAATCGTAGTTACATTTACATCATTAGTCAAGCATAAAACCTTGTGAAAGTCACTGAAATTAAGAGAGTTATGAGATTACTAACCAATCAAGGAAGAGCCATCAAATTCCTGTGGATCTCCTCCCATGATGGAATCTGTGGAAATGAACAAGCAGATGTGCTGGCTGCTGAAGGAGACAATATTGAATACTTCATACCCAAGACTCTTCTTCAAATTAGAAGTATTGTCAGGCAACATCACCGTGACAAGGATACTGAGGGAAGGAGGATAGAAGAACAAATCAGTGAATCTATACCCCTGGTAAAATATGGTTGCTGCTGGCAGTCCCAATCATTATGGACGAAGAGGAGGTGGTCGCGGGAGAGAATCAGCAATAGCAAGAATCCGTCTTGGATACAAATATCCATGAAGATTCAGAATGGAAACAACAGTTGAACAGCGGAGTTGCAGAATCTGTGGTGAGAGTGATGGACACCGCCTTGACCACTACCTGAGAGAATGTGATTATCTAAGAGTCATTAGAAATGTGTTTTTCATAGTAAACCACACATTGAGTTAGGAAAATACTATTTGTCAAATATAGATACTGTTCTTAAAAGATTCCCCCATTTTGCACCTGCATGACAGGGGACGAAATCCGTTATCTTAGAGTTATTTTAGGAGTTGACAACTCTTTATCTTCTTGTTAGATAAGCTGTTCACTGAGATAGTTAAGGTGTGAGGCAACACACGCCGTCAGCCCTTCATCATGGGTGATTTTGTTCATTGATTATGCACCCCATATCTAACCCGAAGCCGGTAGTGGGCTCCATACCCAGCAATTGGGTGGCAGTTAACCCCATACCCACCTCCCTTTAAGGGGTTACCCCTTAATAGGAGCAACCCCTTAAAGGGAGAAACCCCTTTAAAGATGTAACAACTTAAAGGAAGAAACCCCATAAAACGGTAACCCCCTTGAACGGCCTTGGTAAATAGTAAGGGGTAGAGCAACCCCCTTTAGGGTCCCGGTAGAACAGTCGGGTTCGTTCTCGACCCACAATCGAGAATTTCGAGTTTGAATCCCGTACGGGAGAGAAATGGTTGGGCGCATTTCCTATCACCTAATATCTCTGTTCACCTATTAATAGGTACCCAGGAGTTAGTCAGCTTCTTGTGGGGGTTGCATCCTCGAGGAGGGAGGGGGGGGAAGGTCAGTAGTTCAACCCTGGTTGGTAATTCGATATAAGCCTAACTTCCATTGTATGCATATGCTGGCTGCCTGTCCCCTATTATAATGAATTATACCCAACACGTGCGCAATAGTGGATCCCATACCCATCACGTGCGCAATAGTGGATCCCATACCCAACACGTGCGCAATAGTGGATCCCATACCCAACACGTGCGCAATAGTGGATCCCATACCCATCACGTGCGCAATAGTGGATCCCATACCCAACACGTGCGCAATAGTGGATCCCATACCCATCACGTGCGCAATAGTGGATCCCATACCCAACACGTGCGCAATAGTAGATCCCATACCCATCACGTGCGCAATAGTGGATCCCATACCCAACACGTGCGCAATAGTGGATCCCATACCCAACACGTGCGCAATAGTGGATCCCATACCCAACACGTGCGCAATAGTGGATCCCATACCCAACACGTGCGCAATAGTGGATCCCATACCCATCACGTGCGCAATAGTGGATCCCATACCCAACACGTGCGCAATAGTAGATCCCATACCCATCACGTGCGCAATAGTGGATCCCATACCCAACACGTGCGCAATAGTGGATCCCATACCCAACACGTGCGCAATAGTGGATCCCATACCCAACACGTGCGCAATAGTGGATCCCATACCCATCACGTGCGCAATAGTGGATCCCATACCCAACACGTGCGCAATAGTAGATCCCATACCCATCACGTGCGCAATAGTGGATCCCATACCCATCACGTGCGCAATAGTGGATCCCATACCCATCACGTGCGCAATAGTGGATCCCATACCCAACACGTGCGCAATAGTGGATCCCATACCCATCACGTGCGCAATAGTAGATCCCATACCCATCACGTGCGCAATAGTGGATCCCATACCCATCACGTGCGCAATAGTGGATCCCATACCCAACACGTGCGCAATAGTAGATCCCATACCCATCACGTGCGCAATAGTGGATCCCATACCCATCACGTGCGCAATAGTAGATCCCATACCCATCTTGTAGGCGATAGTAGACTGTATACCCATCCCGTGGGCGGTAGTGGATCCCATACCCATCCCGTGGTCGGTAGTCGAATAGGTTACAGAGGAACATATTGGGCTTTGGAACTGAGCCCCCCAAAAATAATTGTGCTAAGCAAGTAACAATCTTGATAAGGTAGTTACTTAGTTTAAAGTATATATAACTATTCTTTGATAGCATAATTGGTTTAAGAACTGGACCTCAACAGACTCTATATCAGGCTGCGAGCAGCCGCGTCTAACAGCCTGGTTGATCAGTCCAGCAACCAGAAGGCCTGGTCGACGACCGGGCCGCGGGGACACTAAGCCCCGGAAGCACCTCAAGGTAGCCTCAAGGTAGCCTATACCGAACAATTAACATCTGTGATGACCCAGTTACATATGTAATAATCATACATACCACACCCATCCAATGGAGGCGCTGGAAAGTTCACAAACATATATGCATTACCCACAACAGAGTAAGCAATCTTTGGATGTATGGTTAAGACCTATGGCGGTACTTGAATACAATATTTACACATTTCTCTACATATTAATATAACTATCTCTGAATTCTGAAATTTGTTCACATTCAATTCCATGGTGACGCAAGTGACTTTTAAGGTGATGACTTCAAGTACGTAAATAGTTCTCCTGGCAGTGGAAATATAGTCAGATCTACATCAGCAGGTGGAGCAGACTCCTGGAGGTACATCAGCAGGTGGAGCAGACTCCTGGAGGTACATCAGCAGGTGGAGCAGACTCCTGGAGGTACATCAGCAGGTGGAGCAGACTCCTGGAGGTACATCAGCAGGTGGTGCAGACTCCTGGAGGTACATCAGCAGGTGGAGCAGACTCCTGGAGGTACATCAGCAGGTGGAGCAGACTCCTGGAGGTACATCAGCAGGTGGAGCAGACTCCTGGAGGTACATCAGCAGGTGGAGCAGACTCCTGGAGGTACATCAGCAGGTGGAGCAGACTCCTGGAGGTACATCAGCAGGTGGAGCAGACTCCTGGAGGTACATCAGCAGGTGGAGCAGACTCCTGGAGGTACATCAGCAGGTGGTGCAGACTCCTGGAGGTACATCAGCAGGTGGAGCAGACTCCTGGAGGTACATCAGCAGGTGGAGCAGACTCCTGGAGGTACATCAGCAGGTGGAGCAGACTCCTGGAGGTACATCAGGAGGTGGAGCAGACTCCTGGAGGTACATCAGCAGGTGGAGCAGACTCCTGGAGGTACATCAGCAGGTGGAGCAGACTCCTGGAGGTACATCAGCAGGTGGAGCAGACTCCTGGAGGTACATCAGCAGGTGGAGCAGACTCCTGGAGGTACATCAGCAGGTGGAGCAGACTCCTGGAGGTACATCAGCAGGTGGAGCAGACTCCTGGAGGTACATCAGCAGGTGGAGCAGACTCCTGGAGGTACATCAGCAGGTGGAGCAGACTCCTGGAGGTACATCAGACAGGTGGAGCAGACTCCTGGAGGTACATCAGCAGGTGGAGCAGACTCCTGGAGGTACATCAGCAGGTGGAGCAGACTCCTGGAGGTACATCAGCAGGTGGAGCAGACTCCTGGAGGTACATCAGCAGGTGGAGCAGACTCCTGGAGGTACATCAGCAGGTGGTGTAGACTCCTGGAGGTACATCAGCAGGTGGAGCAGACTCCTGGAGGTACATCAGCAGGTGGTGCAGACTCCTGGAGGTACATCAGCAGGTGGAGCAGACTCCTGGAGGTACATCAGCAGGTGGAGCAGACTCCTGGAGGTACATCAGCAGGTGGAGCAGACTCCTGGAGGTACATCAGCAGGTGGAGCAGACTCCTGGAGGTACATCAGCAGGTGGTGCAGACTCCTGGAGGTACATCAGCAGGTGGAGCAGACTCCTGGAGGTACATCAGCAGGTGGAGCAGACTCCTGGAGGTACATCAGCAGGTGGAGCAGACTCCTGGAGGTACATCAGCAGGTGGAGCAGACTCCTGGAGGTACATCAGCAGGTGGAGCAGACTCCTGGAGGTACATCAGCAGGTGGTGCAGACTCCTGGAGGTACATCAGCAGGTGGAGCAGACTCCTGGAGGTACATCAGCAGGTGGAGCAGACTCCTGGAGGTACATCAGCAGGTGGAGCAGACTCCTGGAGGTACATCAGCAGGTGGAGCAGACTCCTGGAGGTACATCACCAGGTGGAGCAGACTCCTGGAGGCACTTGTAGCCGAGCCTGAGCCTGGCAGTGGTAACAACTAGCTATCATGATAAATAGACGTGCTGTTCTTCCTAGTTTGTTGCAGTTCCCAGTATACGGCTGCCCGCGTCAGGCTGTGTGGCTCTGTCGTCAGGAATGCAGCTCATGATGTGCGTCAAGAACTGCATTGTTGAGTCCCATGGCAACGATACGTTGTGGTGACGTCACAACTCTGAGGTGAGTCACCTGGCAACCGAAGGAAGTAGTGACGTCACAAGTACACGCAACACACACACACACGCACGCACACTCTTGCACCACCTGGGGAAAACACCTCAACGGGACCTAAAATAATCCATTTCTTTCGTTAATCTTAATTAATCTCCATAAATACTTTAAGTTATGGCAGTGAGTAATGCCATGACTATGGTTAACTATGGTAAAAATAATCAGGTTCCGTAAACAGAACCAAGGTGGCACCGGGAGCGCTAGCGACGTCTGGCACTCCCTCGCCTTGCCACATAAATACGAGTTCTGCCACAGTTGCTGCATCAGTCCTCCGTCGACCGCCCAGCAGTTATGTCTGGGTCCTCCGACTGGTGAGTGTTCAACCTTGCTCCTGTTTCCATTATTTCGTTTCTTGTATTTATTATACACCAAGAAAGAAAATCTAATGTTTTCAGTTTTGCTGTTGTAGAAATATTTGAGTCCCTACAGCTCATAGTTATTCTAATTGTAAGAAATGAGTCCACTCACAGGATGGGTAATGAGTCCAAGATAGATGAACCAAGCTAAAAACTTCAAAGTCTAAGGTATGTTTCACTTTATATATGTTTCTTTCCAGGGAGGAAGACAAGCGTGGTGGGTGGGAGAGAGGCGGTATTGACCCGTCCTGCCCCCGGAGACTGGCTCGTTGGGCCCTCGCCGGGGGCAGGACACATTCCTACCTCAGTGACGCCTGACCTCACCTTCCGACACATGGCGAGGACCTCCTGACGAAGCTGTGATGCGCCTGCTGGACCCACCAACACCTGTCCGATCTACCACACATGCTGGGGACCCACCAACACCTGTCCGGTCCACCACAAGTGCTGGGGACCCACCAACACCTGTCTTGATCCACCACACATGCTGGGGACCCGCCAACACCTGTCCGGTCCACCACAAGTACTGCGGAACCACCAACACCTGTCTTGATCCACCACACATGCTGGGGACCCGCCAACACCTGTCTTGGTCCACAAGTCCTAGGGACCCACCAACACCTGTCCGGTCCACGACAAGTGCTGGGGACCCACCAACACCTGTCTTGGTCTATAACAAGTACTAGCGAGCGATTAACACCTGTCCAGCTTCACTATAGTTGCACCTGTGCCACCTACCAACACCTATTTTGGTCCACCACAAATCCTGCGGAACCAACAACACCTGTCACGTTCCATCCCAAGTGCTGGGGACCCACAAACACCTGTCCTGGTCTACCACAAGTGCTGGGGACCCACCAACACCTGTCCTGGTCCACGACAAGTGCTGGGGGATCCACCAACACCTGTCCTGGTCCACGACAAGTGCTGGGGGATCCACCAACACCTGTCCTGGTTCACAACAGTTGCAACTGGGCCACCTACCAACACCTGGTCCACCAGAAGTGCAGCTGTGTCACCTGCTAACATCTGTAGTGACACACACACACACAAATCAGCGCGCCGAATCAGTAACCTTCGGGAGGTCCTGACTAACTCTGGACAACGAGAAAAGACTTTCCTAATGATGCTCACTTAGACTTATATCTAAGAAATGTATACATACGCAATTGCATTACATGAATAATTGTTTTATTACATGTATACACTTTTTCATTCCATGTATACACTCTTTCATTCCAGGTATACACTTTTCCTATACATGCATTAACAGATTTTGTATGTATACAATACTTCACAATAACTTTGTATGGATCGTAGATCAACTTTGTGTGACTGTAAACTTTCACTGTAAGTGAAGTTATTCATTTATGAGATTCCTGTTATAAGGAATGTAAACTTTGTCAAAGATCAACACTAATGTTTACTTCTATATTTTTTGTCATAAATAAATGTTTTCTAATTTAATTGTGTTGATAATTTACACCTAACTCCAATGGATTATACTAAAAATGTGCCATAAGTAAACTGGAGTGTCACTTGTGGCATTAGTGTCACTTGACGGGAGCGATGGATGACATAACTCTGCTGTTTTCTATCAAATATGTTGCTTATTACTGCGTAATAGATCTCAAGGACACCCTTCCATATTTTCTATCTACCGTTCTATGTTTCTTTCTTTCCTATCTCTTCGCTAAGTATCTGATCATGTATGTTGGATACACATGTGAGCGTAAAAATAGTGAAATAAATCATATGAGCACCTTGTGTAAAGACCGACTACATCCTCTAAAGGTGTTAGCATTTTCGCAGGTGTAGGGGTACCTATCTTGCGGATAAATAAATAAATAAATATGTTTATTCAGGTAAGGTACATACATACAAGTGATGTTACATTAATGGATTGATATAAAGATAGAGCTAGTACATACAATGCCTAAAGCCACTATTACGCAATGCGTTTCGGGCAACTTGCAACTTTCGACAACTATGGAAGCAGGATGTTATACATAAGCACTGTTCGGTCCCTGATAGACTACGCAGCACCCGTTTTGTCTTACACAGTGCAAGGCAGAATTAAAAAAAAAAGTTAAATCTGCCTTGCACTTGCCTAAAAAAAACTTGAGTTGGCACAGACCGAAGCCATGAGGATTGTTCTTGGATGTCAAAGAAATGCAATGATTGAAATAATGAGAATGGAATAAAACTTACTGAGTGTGTGTGATAGACTCTTTGACATTAACACTAGAGTATCAATCTGCTTCACGAGTAGAGGATGAAGGGTTAAGCTGTTTCACAGCGTTTAGAACTGCTAGAGTAACGTACACACTCCCAGGAAACTAAGAGAGACACATGCTACACGAGGGGATTAGCTAATGGGGTCAGGGAATACGATGTATTTGACTGTTACAAACCCTCTCGACAGTGTAATAGGTCTGCTCCCTGGAAAGCACAGAAAATAAAAGTCGAAACCGTACCCCTTAAGGTTAAAAAGATTCAACATGAACTGGGACAAATACGGTGTTTGTATGGAAGCATGATATCTCGGTTATCAGGAGATATCAAGTTTACATGTATATTGTGACGGGTCGGTGGCGGAGGATGGCAGGGCAGGATGTGGTGTCCTAATAAGGGAATACACTGAGTTTGGAGCTGAGGACAGGACAATTGAACTTCGACTTAGTAATTATATATCATCCACACCAGCTGACCTGCTGGCCATTCTGGCGTGTTTGGAGGAAGCACGTCACGACGAAAAAGATGTTTTAGTATTTGTCGATAGCCGAGGAGCACTTTGTTCCTTAACAGCTCGGTATCCAATCTTCATGTCCATAGATGAGGATTGTAAGAAAGGAATAAATGAGATACAGCTGAAAGGTCACAAAGTGAAGTTCATATGGATTCCCGGTCTCTGACCAGGCCTCCTGGTTGCTGGTCTGATCAACCAGGCTGTTGGATGCGACTGCTCGTAGCCTGGCATACGAGTCACAGTCTGGTTGATCAGGTATCCTCTGAAAGTGATTAAGTTCTCTTCAACACACTACAAGAGGTCGGACAGCTATGCCCCGAATGTGTAGGGGAAGAGTGTAGAAGAGTTTTGTGCCTTTGGTGTTGATTGAGTTCTCTCTCAACATCATGTTCTGAGAGAACAACAGAGAGAAGAGAACTGAGAAAGAGAACAGAACAGAAAGAGAACTGTTGATCTGAGCGCCTATTTTGCACCTCCATACTTTCTGGTCTCATATGGTTCCATTTCTGTGTGGAGGTTTGGAACCAATCCTTCTAATATTTGCCAAGGTTAAATTATTACACTGTATATCTGACACGCCTGAGCTCTAGAGAATACACATTTTGACATTTTAATCGCTCCCAATAATATAGATGTTTTATTGAGTGGATTCTAGCAATAAAATATCTTTTCACACTCTTCAGGTCAGCAATTTATCCAACCTTGAATGGGGCTGTTAGTGTGCAACAATATACCACTCTAGAGAACACTGAAGTCTTAAAAAATTAATCATTGGTACGGCATCTCTTGTTTGAAAGGTTCTTGTTATCCAACCTGTCATTTTTCTTGCAGTTCTGACGGCTACTTTATTGTGTTCTTTCAAGGTAAGGTCTTCTGAGTACACCCAAATCTTTTACATTGCTTTTCCTATCAATAGTATGATTTGACTGTGTTTTATATGTGGTTTCTGCTTTGATGTTTTCGTTTTTTTCTATAGTGTAGTAATTGGAACTTATCCTCATTAAACATCATGTTATTTTCAGTGGCCCTTTGAAAGACTTCATTAACATCAGATTGGAGGTTTGCTGTGTCCTCTATATTGTCTACTCTCATAAAAATTCTAGTGTCATCTGCAAAGGATGATACAGCACTATAAGTTGTGTCCTTGTCTATATCTGATATGAGGATGAGGAAAAGTACTGGAGCAAGCACAGTACCCTGGGGGACTGAACTGGAGCAAGCACAGTACCCTGGGGGACTGAACTGGAGCAAGCACAGTACCCTGGGGGACTGAACTGGAGCAAGCACAGTACCCTGGGGGACTGAACGGTTGATGGTCCGGAAGTTACTGTGTTGAGTATTACACTCTGGGTTCTGTTTGTTGGGAAGATGAAGATCCATCTCCCTACATTGCCAGTAATTCCTTTTGCACGTCTTTTATGTGCAATAACATCATGGCCACATTTGTCGAAAGTTTTTGCAAAGTCTGTGTATATTACATCTGCATTTTTTGTATTCCATGGCACCTAAGGCCATGTTATAGTGGTCCAGCAACTGTGAGAGGCAGGAGCGCTGTGTTCTGAACCCGTGATGTCTTGGGTTATGTAGACACTGTGATACCATGTGTTTTGTGATCTTACTTCTTAGAATTCTTTCAAAGGTGTTTATGATGAGTGAAGTTAGAGCTATTGGTCTAACTTCACTCATCTAACAAAAACTAACAAGTTTTTGCATCAGCTTTATTACCTCCTTTGTGAAGTGGCGCGATCTCTGCTGTTTTAAGTATGTCAGGGATGACACCGGTAACTAGACTCCGTCTCCAAAAGATGTTTAAGGCCTGTGATGGTGTTTTTTGCAATTCTTGACGAATGAAGAATTCCTGGTGTCAGAGCCTGGTGCAGGGTGCAGGGTGCAGGGTGCAGCGTGCAGGTTGCAGCGTGCAGGGTGCAGCGTGCAGGGTGCAGGGTGCAGCGTGCAGGGTGCAGCGTGCAGGGTGCAGCGTGCAGGTTGCAGCGTGCAGGGTGCAGCGTGCAGGGTGCAGGGTGCAGCGTGCAGGGTGCAGGGTGCAGGGTCCAGGGTGCAGGGTGCAGGGTGCAGCGTGCAGGGTGCACCGTGCAGGGTGCAGGGTCCAGGGTGCAGGGTGCAGGGTGCAGGGTGCAGGGTGCAGCGTGCAGGGTCCAGGGTGCAGGGTGCAGCGTGCAGGGTGCAGGGTGCAGGGTGCAGGGTGCACCGTGCAGGGTGCAGGGTGCACCGTGCAGGGTGCACCGTGCACCGTGCAGGATGCAGGGTGCACCGTGCAGGGTGCAGCGTGCAGGGTGCAGGGTGCAGGGTGCAGCGTGCAGGGTGCAGGGTCCAGGGTGCAGCGTGCAGGGTGCAGCGTGCAGGGTGCAGCGTGCAGGGTGCAGCGTGCAGGGTGCAGCGTGCAGGGTGCAGGGTCCAGGGTGCAGGGTCCAGGGTGCAGCGTGCAGGGTGCAGCGTGCAGGGTGCAGCGTGCAGGGTGCAGGGTCCAGGGTGCAGGGTCCAGGGTGCAGCGTGCAGGGTGCAGCGTGCAGGGTGCAGCGTGCAGGGTGCACCGTGCACCGTGCAGGGTGCAGGGTGCACCGTGCAGGGTGCAGGGTGCAGGGTGCAGGGTGCAGCGTGCAGGGTCCAGGGTGCAGGGTGCAGGGTGCAGGGTCCAGGGTGCAGGGTGCAGGGTCCAGGGTGCAGGGTGCAGGGTGCAGGGTGCAGCGTGCAGGGTGCAGGGTGCAGCGTGCAGGGTGCAGCGTGCAGGGTGCAGCGTGCAGGGTGCAGGGAGCAGGGTGCAGCGTGCAGGGTGCAGCGTGCAGGGTGCAGCGTGCAGGGTGCAGGGTGCAGGGTGCAGGGTGCAGGGTGCAGCGTGCAGGGTGCAGGGTGCAGGGTGCAGGGTGCAGGGTCCAGGGTGCAGGGTCCAGGGTGCAGGGTGCAGCGTGCAGGGTGCAGGGTGCAGGGTGCAGGGTGCAGGGTGCAGCGTGCAGGGTGCAGGGTCCAGGGTGCAGGGTGCAGGGTGCAGGGTCCAGGGTCCAGGGTCCAGGGTGCAGGGTCCAGGGTCCAGGGTCCAGGGTCCAGGGTGCAGGGTGCAGGGTGCAGGGTGCAGGGTCCAGGGTCCAGGGTGCAGGGTGCAGGGTGCAGGGTCCAGGGTCCAGGGTCCAGGGTCCAGGGTCCAGGGTGCAGGGTCCAGGGTCCAGGGTCCAGGGTCCAGGGTCCAGGGTCCAGGGTCCAGGGTGCAGGGTGCAGGGTGCAGGGTGCAGGGTCCAGGGTGCAGGGTGCAGGGTGCAGGGTGCAGCGTGCAGGGTGCAGGGTCCAGGGTGCAGGGTGCAGGGTGCAGGGTGCAGGGTGCAGCGTGCAGGGTCCAGGGTGCAGGGTGCAGGGTGCAGCGTGCAGGGTCCAGGGTGCAGGGTCCAGGGTGCAGGGTGCAGGGTCCAGGGTGCAGGGTCCAGGGTGCAGGGTCCAGGGTCCAGGGTGCAGGGTGCAGGGTGCAGGGTGCAGGGTGCAGGGTGCAGCGTGCAGGGTGCAGGGTGCAGGGTGCAGGGTCCAGGGTGCAGGGTGCAGGGTGCAGGGTGCAGGGTCCAGGGTGCAGGGTGCAGGGTGCAGCGTGCAGGGTGCAGGGTGCAGGGTCCAGGGTCCAGGGTGCAGGGTGCAGGGTGCAGGGTGCAGGGTGCAGGGTGCAGGGTGCAGGGTCCAGGGTGCAGGGTGCAGCGTGCAGGGTGCAGGGTGCAGGGTCCAGGGTCCAGGGTGCAGGGTGCAGGGTGCAGGGTCCAGGGTGCAGGGTGCAGGGTGCAGGGTGCAGGGTCCAGGGTGCAGGGTGCAGGGTGCAGCGTGCAGGGTGCAGGGTGCAGGGTGCAGGGTCCAGGGTGCAGGGTGCAGGGTGCAGCGTGCAGGGTGCAGGGTGCAGGGTCCAGGGTCCAGGGTGCAGGGTGCAGGGTGCAGGGTGCAGGGTGCAGGGTGCAGCGTGCAGGGTGCAGGGTGCAGGGTGCAGGGTGCAGGGTGCAGGGTCTTCTTGTCTGCGACTAATTCAGAGTGGAGTGGAGTTAGGGAGACGTGTGATGTAAGGTTCCGTGGTGGTGCCACATTCATAAAGAATTAGTTTGGATCATAACGACTGTTAATAGGTGTACTACCACTAATGTTTCTCTTCACCAGTAGTTATACTACTACTAACGAGGCTTTTCAATTAAAATCATTGTTGGGGGAGGAATGATGAAGGCGTGGTGGTGGCGGGGGAGGAATGATGAAGGCGTGGTGGCGGGGGAGGAATGAGGGGGCGTGGTGGTGGCGGGGGAGGAATGATGAAGGCGTGGTGGCGGGGGAGGAATGAGGGAGGCGTGGTGGTGGCGGGGGAGGAATGAGGGGGCGTGGTGGGGTGGGTAAAGGGGGGGGGGAGGACAGGAGTCAACAGCCGCTGCCGCCTCACCTTGGCGCGTCCTCACCACCACAACATTTCTTATAAACCGCTTTTGACGAGAACCTCACAACCTCCACGCCTCGCCAGGCCTCACGTCCCACACCTCACACTCGCCACACCTCACACACCTCACACACGCCACACCTCACACACGCCACACCTCACACACCTCACACACCTCACACACGCCACACCTCACACACGCCACACCTCACACACGCCACACCTCACACACCTCACACACGCCACACCTCACACTCGCCACACCTCACACACCTCACACACGCCACACCTCACACACCTCACACACGCCACACCTCACACACCTCACACACGCCACACCTCACACACGCCACATCTCACACACCTCACACACGCCACACCTCACACACGCCACACCTCACACACGCCACACCTCACACACGCCACACCTCACACACGCCACACCTCACACACGCCACACCTCACACACGCCACACCTCACACACGCCACACCTCACACTCGCCACACCTCACACACGCCACACCTCACACACGCCACACCTCACACACGCCACACCTCACACACGCCACACCTCACACACGCCACACCTCACACACGCCACACCTCACACACCTCACACACGCCACACCTCACACACCTCACACACGCCACACCTCACACACCTCACACACGCCACACCTCACACACGCCACATCTCACACACGCCACACCTCACACACGCCACACCTCACACACGCCACACCTCACACACGCCACACCTCACACACCTCACACACGCCACACCTCACACACGCCACACCTCACACACGCCACACCTCACACACGCCACACCTCACACACGCCACACCTCACACACGCCACACCTCACACACCTCACACACGCCACACCTCACACTCGCCACACCTCACACACGCCACACCTCACACACGCCACACCTCACACACCTCACACACGCCACACCTCACACACGCCACACCTCACACACGCCACACCTCACACACCTCACACACGCCACACCTCACACTCGCCACACCTCACACACGCCACACCTCACACACGCCACACCTCACACTCGCCACACCTCACACACGACACACCTCACACACGCCACACCTCACACACGCCACACCTCACACACGCCACACCTCACACACGCCACACCTCACACACGCCACACCTCACACACGCCACACCTCACACACCTCACACACGCCACACCTCACACACCTCACACACGCCACACCTCACACACGCCACATCTCACACACCTCACACACGCCACACCTCACACACGCCACACCTCACACACGCCACCCCTCACACACGCCACACCTCACACACCTCACACACGCCACACCTCACACACGCCACACCTCACACACGCCACACCTCACACACGCCACACCTCACACACGCCACACCTCACACACGCCACACCTCACACACGCCACACCTCACACACGCCACACCTCACACACGCCACACCTCACACACGCCACACCTCACACACGCCACACCTCACACACGCCACACCTCACACACGCCACACCTCACACACGCCACACCTCACACACGCCACACCTCACACACGCCACACCTCACACACGCCACACCTCACACACGCCACACCTCACACACGCCACACCTCACACACGCCACACCTCACACACGCCACACCTACCCCACACGTGAACAAACTACCATCGGAATTATCTATTAACTAGAGGTGAGTGTGTAGTGAGAGGTGAGGCTCCTGGCCCCCGCCTGGCCCCGGGGTAACGTCCAGCGGGCAGCCTCTCCTCACACCTGATGCTCCTCTTCACCCCAGACGAAACAGGTGACTGTTGAGGGTGGCGTCTCGCTGTATTATCACGCGCTCAAACAAATATGGACATGTTGACCTCAACTCTTGATCATCAAAGTTGTCTTTGTTGATTGTTATTAAGAAAGAACTGAACAGGAAATAGCTTTGGGTTCCCTCGTGACGTCACGCTGTGTTTACACTTGAAGCTGATAGAGGGCGTGACGTTCCCACACGAGGCACTCAACGGCTCCTCCTCCTGTGTTTATTATATATATATATATATATATATATATATATATATATATATATATATATATATATATATATATATATATATATATATATATATATATATATATATATATATGTCGTATATAATAGCCAGGGGCCAGGTTCACGAAAGCACTTATGCAAGCACTTACGAACGTGAACATCTTTCCTCAATCTTTGACGGCTTTGATAACATTTATTAAGCAATTTACAAGCATGAAAACTTGCCATACAACTGTTGGTATTGTTATAAACAGCCTCCTGCGCTCCGAAGCTGTTATAAACAGCCTCCTGCGCTCCGAAGCTGTTATAAACAGCCTCCTGCGCTCCGAAGCTGTTATAAACAGCCTCCTGCGCTCCGAAGCTGTTATTAACAGCCTCCTGCGCTCCGAAGCTGTTATAAACAGCCTCCTGCGCTCCGAAGCTGTTATAAACAGCCTCCTGCGCTCCGAAGCTGTTATAAACAGCCTCCTGCGCTCCGAAGCTGTTATAAACAGCCTCCTGCGCTCCGAAGCTGTTATAAACAGCCTCCTGCGCTCCGAAGCTGTTATAAACAGCCTCCTGCGCTCCGAAGCTGTTATAAACAGCCTCCTGCGCTCCGAAGCTGTTATTAACAGCCTCCTGCGCTCCGAAGCTGTTATAAACAGCCTCCTGCGCTCCGAAGCTGTTATAAACAGCCTCCTGCGCTCCGAAGCTGTTATTAACAGCTTCGGAGCGCATTAATAATTGGAAACAAAGCCCCAAAGATTGAGAAAAGATGTACAGGTTCGTAAGTGTTTTCGTGAATCTGGCCCCTGAACGCACTTCTCGGCCTACTATGCAAGGCCCGATTTGCCTAATAGGCCGAGTGATTTTCTTTATTTTCAATAAATTGTTTCTATTTAATTTATTTGAATTATTATTATTATATTATATTAAGACCATAATTTATTGACTTAGTTGTGATAGTTTAGGTTAGGTTAAGATAGGTTAGGTTAGGTTGGTTAGTTAGGTAGGGTTGGTTAGTTAGGTAGGGTTGGTTAGGTTAAGATAGGTTAGGTTGGGTTAGGTTAGGTTGGGTTAGGTTAGGTAGGGTTGGTTAGGTTAAGATAGGTTAGGTTGGGTTAGGTTAGGTTGGGTTAGGTTAGGTAGGGTTGGTTAGGTTAGGTTAGGTTAGGTTGGGTTAGGTTAGGTTGGGTTAGGTTAGGTAGGGTTGGTTAGGTTAAGATAGGTTAGGTTGGGTTAGGTTAGGTTGGGTTAGGTTAGGTAGGGTTGGTTAGGTTAAGATAGGTTAGGTTGGGTTAGGTTAGGTTGGGTTAGGTTAGGTAGGGTTGGTTAGGTTAGGTTAGGTTAGGTTGGGTTAGGTTAGGTTAGGTTAGGTTAGGTTAGGTTAGGTTAGGTTAGGTTGGGTTAGGTAGGGTTGGTTAGGTTGGGTTAGGTTCGGTCATATATCTTCGTTAGTTTTAACTCATATTAAAACAAATTCAGTCATACATAATGAAATGGATAGCTCCATGATTTCATAAGAAACGAATTAGAAAAATATATAAATTCAGGAAAACTTGGCTTAGTAGGCAAATCGGGCCATGCATACTAGGCCGAGTACTGCGTTCTGGATACTAGGTATAACTCTCTCTCTCTCTCTCTCTCTCTCTCTCTCTCTCTCTCTCTCTCTCTGTCTCTCTCTGTCTCTCTGTCTCTCTCTCTCCCTCACTCTCTCTCTCTCTCTCTCTGTCTGTCTGTCTGTCTGTCTGTCTGTCTGTCTCTCTCTCTCTCTCTCTCTCTCTCTCTCTCTCTCTCTCTCTCTCTCTCTCTCTCTCTCTCTCTCTCTCTCTCTCTCTCTCTCTCTCTCTCTCTGTCTCTCTCTCTGTCTCTCTCTCTGTCTCTCTCTCTGTCTCTCTCTCTGTCTCTCTGTCTCTCTCTCTCCCTCTCTCTCTCTCTCTCTCTCTCTCTCTCTCTCTCTCTCTCTCTCTCTCTCTCTCTCTCTCTCTCTCTCTCTCTCTCTCTCTCTCCCTCGTTCATGTTGGTATGAAAGGAGAGACAGACACGGGGCTCTGTGTACACGTGCTGTGTAAACTTCCTGTATTGCTGTGTGTATCGTGGACCATGTGGTACACAGAGCCGTCCACAACATAGTGTGGCCCACGTGCGTGTGTGTGTGTGTGTGCACGTGTGTGTACTCACCTATTTGTGCTTGCGGGGGTTGAACTTTGGCTCTTTGGTCCCGCCTCTCAACTGTCAATCAACTGGTGTACAGGTTACTGAGCCTGGGGGGATAGCAGGAGTGGTGGTAGCTACTAGCAGGTGTGGTGGTAGCGACTATAAGGTGTGGTGGTAGCAACTAGCAGGTGTGGTGTCAAGTACTAGCAGGTGTGGTGGTAGCTACTAGCAGGTGTGGTGATAGCTACTAGCAGGTGTGGTGGTAGCTACTAGCAGGTGTGGTGGTAGCTACTAGCAGGTGCAGGTGTGGGCACCTTTGGGTCTAACATGTTACTGAACCTTCGTATAACATCACTGACAGTTCTGGTACTCTACTACCTATAAATCTCTCCACGTGAAATAATTTGTGAAGTTATCACTGGATGGGTGATCTTTCGTTGGTATTTGTGTGTGTGTGTGTGTGTGTGTGTGTGTGTGTGTGTGTGTGTGTGTGTGTGTGTGTGTGTGTGTGTGTGTGTGTGTGTATGTGTGTGTGTGTGTGTGTGTGTGTGTGTGTGTGTGTGTGTGTGTGTGTGTGTGTGTGTGTGTGTGTGTGTGTGTGTGTGTGTGTGTGTGTGTACTTACCTATTTGTACTCACCTATTTGTGCTTGCGGGGGTTGAGCTTTGGTTCTTTGGTCCCGCCTCTCAACTGTCAATCAACTGGTGTACAGATTCCTGAGCCTACTGGGCTCTATCATATCTACATTTAAAACTGTGTATGGAGTCAGCCTCCACCACATCTAACTTCTAACGTTCCTTCTAACGTTCCTTCTAACGTCTCTGTGGCTCATGTGGGTACTCAGTTTCCACCTCTGTCCCCTTGTTCGCGTCCCACCAGTGTTGAATAATTTATCCTTGTTTACCCGGTCGATTCCTCTGAGGATTTTGTAGGTTGTGATCATGTCTCCCCTTACTCTTCTGTCTTCCAGTGTCGTAAGGTGCATTTCCCGCAGCCTTTCCTCGTAACTCATGCCTCTTAGTTCTGGGACTAGTCTAGTAGCATACCTTTGGACTTTTTCCAGCTTCGTCTTGTGCTTGACAAGGTACGGGCTCCATGCTGGGGCCGCATACTCCAGGATTGGTCTTACATATGTGGTGTACAAGATTCTGAATGATTCCTTACACAGGTTCCTGAACGCCGTTCTGATGTTAGCCAGCCTCGCATATGCCGCAGTGTGTGTGTGTGTGTGTGTGTGTGTGTGTGTGTGTGTGTGTGTGTGTGTGTGTGTGTGTGTGTGTGTGTGTGTGTGTGTGTGAGTGTGTGTTCTTCTTCAAGACAATCTACGTAACGTTCGTAAGACCATCACCAGAATATGCAGCACCGGGATGGAATCCACATCTTGTGAAGCATAAAGACAAAATTGAGAAAGAACAAACTTTGCAATGAGATTAGTGTCAGAGCTAAGAGGGTGAAGCTATGAAAATAGGCTAGTGGAATTAAATATCACAACCCTACAGGATAGAAGGAACAAAGGGGATATGATCACAACATACAAGATACTGAGGGGAATAGATGATGTGGACAAGGATAGCCTCTTCACATTGAGAGAAAACAGTACAAGAGGACACAGGTGGAAGCTGGAAACACAAATGAATCGAAGGAATGCAATAAAATACTTGTATCCTTAACAGAAAGTCAACAAGTGAAATGCTGTGAAAGAAGAAGTCGTGGAACACCTCCGTTCACATCCCCGATTCGACCAAGAATTCGAACGTCTTAGTAATTATAATACAATGCACCAGTTCGCGGTAGACTTAATGACATCATACAATACGTTCGTGAACACCAAACTGACATCATAATGCTACACGAGACTCTGGTGGGTGATGACTTCAACCCAAGGTTCATCGGTTATCAAAAGTTTCCCATGCCCTCTGGGGACAGGAAACCGGGTCATATTACCCATGTCAGTAACAACATTCCCGCACAGATTACTGATGACCTCCCCATGGGGGATGAGTATGAATCACTGAGGGTAACCCTTCACCTAAACAATAATGCCCTACATATAATCAACCTATATGTGCCACAGAACAAACTTGATCTTGGCACATTACCTGAATTTACTAACGGAGAACTTACCCTGCTGGTCGGTGACCTGATTGCCAGACACCCACACTTTGGTGCCAACTGTCATCAGCCCAATGTCAATGGACGGAAACTGTCACTCTTTGTCAGGGGAAATGAAAACCTTAGAGTCCTGAGTGGTGAACAGCCAACTCACCTCAGAGGAGGAAGATTAGACTATGTTCTCCTGCTGAATGCACAGGACACGGATGCCAGTACACACATTGTGCACAGTTTATGTAGTGACCATTGGGCACTGATTACCACCGTCGACATGAGCAAGAGAAGGAAAGAGACAAATAAAAAAAAAGGTTATCACTAGAAGCGGGTGTGAGGCAGTACCTCATAAACAAGGTGAGTGACTGGTTCACGGAATACCAAATCCCAAAAGACATTGACACATTTGTTAATGACCTTAATCACCAAATTAATCACTGTCTCGGAGTTCCGGGCCGTACGCCTGGGCGAAGTAACCCGCAGAAGAAGACAATAAAACGGTGTGAGAACGATTACATAAAGAAGCTTAACGCAAATGTGCGAGACATGAGTAGAGAGTACCGGAGACATCCCACTGAAAGTAACCAAGAGTTGTTTAAAACTGTGTGTCAAGTAGCCAGGGAAGAGAAGATTAAAGAGCGGGAAAGACAATGGCTTGAGTTCACTAGCTCTATTGGACGGGAAACATCTGCAAGACAAGTGTGGGCAAAAATTCAGATAGCTAAGGGGGGCAGAGCCCGGCCTGCGGCTCACAAAGACCCCCAGGGTAAGGCTGAGGAACTAATCCACAAGTGGAGTGATGCAGCATCCTCCTCCTCCCTCCCTGCAGAAGTAAGCAGGGAACAGCTCCTGCGACATGATGACAGAAGAATTAGGATAACAAGAGCACTGTCTAGTGATGACGAGTATGGGGAACCAATCACAACCCAGGAAGTAAGGGGCGCTATGAAAGAGTAAAAGTACAGCACCTGGTGAAGATGGCGTCACCTACGACATACTCAATGCTCTGTGTGAAGTGTCTGGGAATCCACTACTCCACCTGTTTAACAAGTCATTCCTAAGTGGAGTGTTGCCCACACAATGGAAACACGCAATAATTGTTCCCATACCGAAGCCCAATGACCCTGGTAATTACAGACCTATCAGTCTCGTGTCATGCACTTGCAAGATGCTTGAAAGGATCATCCTAAACCGACTGTTGCACAAAATAGGCAGGTTGGGGGAGGGGGTCAATGGATTTGTTAAAAGACGAAGAATAGCAAATTGTATAGGTAATTACCTGGCTAATGACACAGCCAAGTACTCTGTATTTGTTGACATCAAAGGAGCCTTCAACAAAGCACAGGGGATTGAAATCCTGGACGAGTTTGCATGCATGGGTGTCAAGGAGAGACTCTTGAAATGGGTTGAAGACTACCTCACATGAAGGAAAGCCAAGGTTTGCTTCAATGGAGCAGTCTCCAGAACAATGAATATGGAACTCGGGACCCCCCAAGGTGGAGTCTTAAGCCCCACACTATTCAATGTACTTATGAACGCCATTGCAAATATTGATTTTCCGGAAGGAACTGCACCACCACCACTGTACCCCCACACTGCACCACTGTACCCCCCACTGCACCACTGTACCCCTTCACTGCACCACTGTACTCCAACACTGTACCCTTACACTGTACCACTACCACTGTACCCCCACTCTGCGCCAATACCACTGTATCCCCACACTGTACCACTACTACTGTACCCCCACACTGCACCACTACCACTGTACCCCCACACTGTACCACTACCACTGTACCCCCACACTGTACCACTGTACCCCTTCACTGCACCACTGTACTCCAACACTGTATCCCCACACTGTACCACTACTACTGTACCCCCACTCTGCGCCAATACCACTGTACCCCCACACTGTACCACTACCACTGTACCCCCACACTGTACCACTACTACTGTACCCCCACACTGCACCACTACCACTGTAACCCCACACTGTACCACTACCACTGTACCCCCACACTGCACCACTACCACTGTACCCCCACACTGTACCACTACCACTGTACCCCCACACTGTACCACTACCACTGTACCCCCACACTGTACCACTACCACTGTAACCCCACACTGTACCACTACCACTGTACCCCTACACTGCACCACTACCACTGTACCCCCACACTGTACCACTACTACTGTACCCCCACACTGTACCACTACTACTGTACCCCCACACTGCACCACTACCACTGTAACCCCACACTGTACCACTACCACTGTACCCCCACACTGCACCACTACCACTGTACCCCCACACTGTACCACTACCACTGTAACCCCACACTGCACCACTACCACTGTACCCCCACACTGTACCACTACCACTGTAACCCCACACTGTACCACTACTACTGTACCCCCACACTGCACCAATACCACTGTACCCCCACACTGTACCACTACCACTGTACCCCCACACTGTACCACTACTACTGTACCCCCACACTGCACCACTACCACTGTAACCCCACACTGTACCACTACCACTGTACCCCCACACTGCACCACTACCACTGTACCCCCACACTGTACCACTACCACTGTACCCCCACACTGTACCACTACCACTGTACCCCCACACTGTACCACTACTACTGTACCCCCACACTGTACCACTACTACTGTACCCCCACACTGCACCACTACCACTGTAACCCCACACTGTACCACTACCACTGTACCCCCACACTGCACCACTACCACTGTACCCCCACACTGTACCACTACCACTGTAACCCCACACTGCACCACTACCACTGTACCCCCACACTGTACCACTACCACTGTAACCCCACACTGTACCACTACCACTGTAACCCCACACTGTACCACTACCACTGTACCACTACCACTGTACCACTACCACTGTAACCCCACACTGTACCACTACCACTGTACCACTACCACTGTAACCCCACACTGTACCACTACCACTGTACCACTACCACTGTACCCCCACACTGTACCACTACCACTGTACCCCCACACTGTACCACTACCACTGTACCCCCACACTATACCACTACCACTGTACCCCCCACACTGCACCACTACCACTGTACCCAAACACTGTACCACTACCACTGTACCCCCACACTGTACCACTACCACTGTAACCCCACACTGTACCACTACCACTGTAACCCCACACTGTACCACTACCACTGTTCCCCCACGCTGTACCACTACCACTACCCCCACACTGTACCACTACCACTGTACCCCCACACTGTACCACTACCACTGTACCCCCACACTGTACCACTACCACTGTACCCCCACACTGCACCACTACCACTGTAACCCCACACTATACCACTACCACTGTACCCCCCACACTGTACCACTACCACTGTATCCCCACACTGTACCACTACCACTGTATCCCCACACTGTACCACTACCACTGTATCCCCACACTGTACCACTACCACTGTACCCCCACACTGCACCACTACCACTGTAACCCCACACTATACAACTACCACTGTACCCCCCACACTGTACCACTACCACTGTATCCCCACACTGTACCACTACTACTGTACCCCCACTCTGCGCCAATACCACTGTACCCCCACACTGTACCACTACCACTGTACCCCCACACTGTACCACTACTACTGTACCCCCACACTGCACCACTACCACTGTAACCCCACACTGTACCACTACCACTGTACCCCCACACTGCACCACTACCACTGTACCCCCACACTGTACCACTACCACTGTACCCCCACACTGTACCACTACCACTGTACCCCCACACTGTACCACTACCACTGTAACCCCACACTGTACCACTACCACTGTACCCCTACACTGCACCACTACCACTGTACCCCCACACTGTACCACTACTACTGTACCCCCACACTGTACCACTACTACTGTACCCCCACACTGCACCACTACCACTGTAACCCCACACTGTACCACTACCACTGTACCCCCACACTGCACCACTACCACTGTACCCCCACACTGTACCACTACCACTGTAACCCCACACTGCACCACTACCACTGTACCCCCACACTGTACCACTACCACTGAAACCCCACACTGTACCACTACCACTGTAACCCCACACTGTACCACTACCACTGTACCACTACCACTGTACCACTACCACTGTAACCCCACACTGTACCACTACCACTGTACCACTACCACTGTAACCCCACACTGTACCACTACCACTGTACCACTACCACTGTACCCCCACACTGTACCACTACCACTGTACCCCCACACTGTACCACTACCACTGTACCCCCACACTATACCACTACCACTGTACCCCCCACACTGCACCACTACCACTGTACCCAAACACTGTACCACTACCACTGTACCCCCACACTGTACCACTACCACTGTAACCCCACACTGTACCACTACCACTGTAACCCCACACTGTACCACTACCACTGTACCCCCACGCTGTACCACTACCACTACCCCCACACTGTACCACTACCACTGTACCCCCACACTGTACCACTACCACTGTACCCCCACACTGTACCACTACCACTGTACCCCCACACTGCACCACTACCACTGTAACCCCACACTATACCACTACCACTGTACCCCCACACTGTACCACTACCACTGTATCCCCACACTGTACCACTACCACTGTATCCCCACACTGTACCACTACCACTGTATCCCCACACTGTACCACTACCACTGTACAACTACCACTGTAACCCCACACTGTACCACTACCACTGTACCCCCACACTGTACCACTACCACTGTATCCCCACACTGTACCACTACCACTGTATCCCCACACTGTACCACTACCACTGTATCCCCACACTGTACCACTACCACTGTACAACTACCACTGTAACCCCACACTGTACCACTACCACTGTACCACTACCACTGTACCACTATCACTGTACCACTACCACTGTTCAACTACCACTGTATCCCCACACTGTACCACTACCACTGTACCACTACCACTGTACCCCCACACTGCACCACTACTACTGTAACCCCACACTGTACCACTACCACTGTACCCCCACACTGTACCACTATCACTGTACCACTACCACTGTTCAACTACCACTGTATCCCCACACTGTACCACTACCACTGTACCACTACCACTGTACCCCCACACTGCACCACTACTACTGTAACCCCACACTGTACCACTACCACTGTACCACTACCACTGTACCCCCACACTGCACCACTACTACTGTAACCCCACACTGTACCACTACCACTGTACCCCCACACTGCACCACTACTACTGTAACCCCACACTGTACCACTACCACTGGACCACTACCACTGTACCCCCACACTGCACCACTACCACTGTATCCCCACACTGTACCACTACCACTGTACAACTACTACTGTATCCCCACACTGTACCACTACCACTGTACCACTACCACTGTACCCCCACACTGCACCACTACCACTGTATCCCCACACTGTACCACTACCACTGTACAACTACCACTGTATCCCCACACTGCACCACTACCACTGTACCCCCACACTGTACCACTATCACTGTACCCCCACACTGTACCACTATCACTGTACCCCCACACTGTACCACTACCACTGTACCCCCACACTGTACCACTATCACTGTACCCCCACACTGTACCACTACCACTGCACCACTGCCACTGTACCCCTCCACTGCACCATTGCACAACAACACGTCCTGAAACTGTTTCGTTTCATATAATAAAATGTTTTTGTTTCCAGTTGGAGCGTTTATGGGGGATGTTGACCAAGCTCCCTGTTGGTGAGGGCATTGTGCTGTTCTCTGGGGGCTCCTGGAGCGTCACAGTTACCATGGGTCTCAGTCCTCTGCCACGGTGAACCCGGAACGAAGACCACTCCGCCACACCGCGAGCTATCATTGCTGTACACTCCCTCAAGAAACATTAGCGTGCAGGGTGTACTTACCCCAGGATACACAGGTGTGTAGCGGCAGTGTTTCCTCCGTGTAGCGGCAGTGTAGCGTCAGAGCACGGCAGTGTATCCTCCGTTTAGCTGCAGTGTATCCTCCGTGTTGCGTCAGAGTAGCGGCAGAATAACGGGAGTGTTGCGGCAGTGTATCGACAGTGTAGAGTCAGAGTAGCAACAGTGTAGCGGCGGATTAGCGTCAGTGTGGCGTCAGTGTGTGCGGGAGGGCTTCCTGGTAGGAAGTAAGGCAGAGTCCGTCAGGTTAGGCTGTTATACCTGACACAGTTGCCAGCTAGGCTCGGAGACGCACCAGGCTACACCTATACAACTTAATGCATCGCCCTAGTATGGAAGACAGTGATCTGCAGTACGATACACCATAATGCAATCGCTGGGAATGATACAACACCGTGCAATACATCAGAATACAACAGGTCAAGGACCCTCTGAGCTAAATTGTCGCCTCCGGAGCTGGAACTGCCAAGTGAGGCTCCATCAAGAGCAAGATCATTACAAATACATTATCTCTGTAGGACATAGAAACAACAAATACATTTTCCCTCTTGAACACGGAAATACCAAGAACAAATAACAGCAGAACAATGTGTTCAGGAACTTTGTGAAGGACGCGCTCGACGACCAGCGGGAAAACACTTAAAGTTGGACAAGTTACCATGAAGTTGCTGTGAGAGTTACTCAGTTAGGACAACAAGTAACTTTGGGGCCACACGTAACTTGGGGCCACAGGTAACATGAGGCCACAGGTAACTTGGGACCACAGGTAACTTGGGGCCTCAGGTAACTTGGGGCCTCAGGTAACATGGGGCCTCATGTAACTTGGAGCCACAGGTAACTTGGGGCCACAGGTAACTTGGGGCTACATATAACTTGGGGCCACAGGTAACTTGGAGCCACAGGTAACTTGGGGCCACAGGTAACTTGGGGCCTCAGGTAACTTGGGGCCACAGGTAACTTGGGGCTACATATAACTTGGGGCCACAGGTAACTTGGGGCCTCAGGTAACTTGGAGTCACAGGTAACTTGGGGCTACATATAACTTGGGGCCACAGGTAACTTGGGGCCTCAGGTAACTTGGAGTCACAGGTAACTTGGGGCCACAGGTAACTTGGGGCCACAGGTAACTTGGGGCTACATATAACTTGGGGCCACAGGTAACTTGGGGCCACAGGTAACTTGGGGCCTCAGGTAACTTGGAGTCACAGGTAACTTGGGGCCACAGGTAACTTGGGGCCTCAGGTAACTTGGGGCCTCAGGTAACTTGGGGCTACATATAACTTGGGGCCACAGGTAACTTGGGGCCACAGGTAACTTGGGGCTACATATAACTTGGGGCCACAGGTAACTTGGGGCCTCAGGTAACTTGGAGTCACAGGTAACTTGGGGCCTCAGGTAACTTGGGGCCTCAGGTAACTTGGGGCCTCAGGTAACTTGGGGCTACATATAACTTGGGGCCACAGGTAACTTGGGGCCACAGGTAACTTGGGGCCACAGGTAACTTGGGGCTACATATAACTTGGGGCCACAGGTAACTTGGGGCCTCAGGTAACTTGGGGCTACAGGTAACTTGGGGCCACAGGTAACTTGGGGCCTCAGGTAACTTGGGGCCACAGGTAACTTGGGACCACAGGTAACTTGGGGCCTCAGGTAACTTGGGGCCACAGGTAACTTGGGGCCACAGGTAACTTGGGGCCACAGGTAACTTGGGGCCACAGGTAACTTGGGGCCACAGGTAACTTGGGGCCACAGGTAACTTGGGGCCTCAGGTAACTTGGGGCCACAGGTAACTTGGGGCCTCAGGTAACTTGGGGCCACAGGTAACTTGGGGCCACAGGTAACTTGGGGCCACTGGTAACTTGGGGCCACAGGTAACTTGGGGCCACAGGTAACTTGGGGCCACAGGTAACTTGGGGCCTCAGGTAACTTGGGGCCACAGGTAACTTGGGGCCACAGGTAACTTGGGGCCTCAGGTAACTTGGGGCCTCAGGTAACTTGGGCCACCACCGGGCCCTGCCATCACCGGGGATCGAACCCGGACCCTAGGATTACGAGTCCAGAGCGCTGTCCACTCAGCTATCAGGCCCCTTTGTGTGTGTTCTCACCTAATTGTTCTCACCTAATTGTGCTTGCGGGGGTTGAGCTTTGGCTCTTTGGTCCCGCCTCTCAACTGTCAATCAACTGGTGTACAGATTCCTGAGCCTACTGGGCTCTATCATACCTACATTTGAAACTGTGTATGGAGTCAGCCTCCACCACATCACTTCCTAGTGCATTCCATTTATTAACTACTCTGACACTGAAAAAATTCTTTCTAACGTCTCTGTGGCTCATCTGGGTACTAAGTTTCCACCTGTGTCCCCTTGTTCGTGTCCCACCCGTGCTGAAGAGTTTGTCTTTGTCCACCCTGTCAATTCCCCTGAGAATTTTGTAGGTGGTTATCATGTCTCCCCTTACTCTTCTGTTTTCCAGGGATGTGAGGTTCAGCTCCTTTAGCCTTTCCTCGTAGCTCAATCCTCTCAGTTCCGGGACGAGCCTGGTGGCATACCGCTGAATCTTCTCTAACTTTGTCTTGTGTTTAACTAGGTATGGACTCCAGGCTGGAGCTGCATACTCCAGGATTGGTCTTACATAAGTGGTATACAGGGTTCTGAAAGATTCCTTACACAAGTTTCTGAAGGCAGTTCTTATGTTGGCCAGTCTAGCATATGCCGCTGATGATATTCTTTTGATGTGGGCCTCTGGGGACAGGTTCGGTGTGATATCAACCCCCAGATCCTTCTCTCTATTTGATTCTTGCAGGATTTCCCCTCCCAGATGATACCTTGTGTTCAGCCTCCTGCTCCCTTCGCCTAATTTCATCACCTTACACTTTCCAGAGTTGAACTTCAGCAGCCATTTTCTATACCATTCCTCCAGTTTATCCAGGTCATCCTGTAGTCTCTGTCTATCTTCATCCGTCTTGATTCTTCTCATAATTTTTGCATCATCAGCAAACATCGAGAGGAATGAGTCTATACCCTCTGGAAGATCGTTCACATATATTAGAAACAGGATGGGTCCAAGTACTGAGCCCTGTGGGACTCCGCTGGTGACATCTCGCCACTCTGATGTCTTCCCCCTCACCGTTACTCGCTGTTTCCTGTTGCTTAAGTACTCCCTTATCCACTGGAGCACCTTCCCTTTTACTCCTGCCTGTTGCTCCAACTTTTTTAACAGCCTTTTATGGGGTACTGTGTCGAAGGCTTTTTGGCAATCCAGGAAAATGCAGTCGGCCCACCCTTCTCTTTCCTGCCTAATTTTCGTTGCCTGGTCATAAAATTCTATTAACCCTGTGAGGCACGATTTACCATCTCTGAACCCATGTTGGTGGTGCGTTACAAAGTTATTTCCCTCCAGGTGCTCTACGAGCCTTTTCCTCACGATCTTCTCCATCACCTTGCATGGTATACAAGTTAAGGAAACTGGCCTGTAATTCAGTGCCTCTTGCCTGTCACCCTTTTTGTATATTGGGACCACGTTAGCTGTCTTCCAACTTTCTGGTAAGTCTCCTGTTTCCAGTGACCTGTTATTCACCATAGAGAGTGGCACACTTAGTGCTTCTGCACCTTCCTTTAGTATCCATGGTGAGATTCTATCAGGCCCAACAGCCTTTGTCACATCTACCTCCAGCAGACACCTTTTGACCTCATCACTGGTGAGGTCAAATTCCTCCAAGGTTTCCAAGGTTGCCGCCTCCTCATTTAGTGCAGGGGCTTCTCCTTGTTCTATTGTGAAGACCTCCTGGAATCTCTTGTTGAGTTCTTCACACACCTCCTTGTCATTCTCTGTGTATCTGTTCTCCCCTTTCCGCAGCTTCATCACTTGTTCCTTCACTGCTGTTTTCCTCCTGATATGGCTGTGGAGCAGCTTTGGTTGGGTCTTGGCTTTACTCGCGATGTCATTTTCAAACTGTCTCTCTGCTTCCCTCCTCACTCTGATGTACTCATTTCTGGCCCTCTGGTACCTCTCCCTGCTCTCTGGTGTTCTGTTATTTCTGTAGTTTCTCCATGTTCTTTTACTCAGTTGTTTCGCTACCTTACATTCCTGGTTGAACCATGGGTTTTTCTGTTGTTTTTCGTTTTTCTCCTTTTGGACGGGGATAAACCTGTCTGCAGCTTCCTGGCACTTTTGGGTGACAATATCCATCATGACCTGCACATTCTTGTCTCTAAGTTCTGTTTCCCATGGTATTCCCATTAGGAAGTTCCTCATCTCGTCATATTTTCCTCTTCGGTAATTCAGTCTTTTCCCCTCCACTCCCATCCTTGGATAGGTTATCCCTACCTCCACCAAGTACTCAAAGGTCAGTACACTGTGGTCACTCATTCCTATGGGGGCTTCAACTTTGACTTCCCTTATTTCTGACTCATTTAGGGTGAATATTAAGTCGAGTCTAGCTGGTTCATCATTGCCTCTCATTCTTGTGGGTTCCTTGACATGCTGGCTCAGAAAATTCCTTGTTGCCACTTCTAAGAGTTTAGCTCGCCACGTATCTGCACCACCATGTGGGTCCCCATTCTCCCAGTCTATCTTTCCATGGTTGAAATCACCCATGATTAAGAGTCTTGAGCCATTCCTGCAGGCAACTGAAGCTGCTCTCTCTATTATATTAATAGTTGCCATGTTGTTCCTATCAAACTCCTGTCTAGGTCTTCTGTCATTTAGGGGAGGGTTGTAAATGACTGTCACTATTATCTTAGGTCCACCCATTGTTATAGTTCCTGTTATGTAATCCCTGAATCCGTCACAGCCCGGAATTTCCATCTCATCAAAACTCCAGTCCTTCCTTATCAGCAGGGCGACTCCTCCACCTCCTCTCCCTTCCCTCTCTTTCCTTACTGTATAGTAGTCCTTTGGAAACACAGCATCTGTTATGACTCCTGACAATTTTGTTTCTGTTAGTCCTATTACATCAGGGTTTTCTTCTTGCACCCTTTCTGCCAGTTCACTTGCTTTATTGGTAATCCCATCAATGTTTGAGTACATTACCTTGAAGCTCACTTTCTTATATCCAATTTCACCCACACTCCCTACAAGTGTAGGAGGTTGTTCTATGGTCCTTGCTACTTGGGTAGGCTCCTCCTCCTGTGAGGTAGTTGACAGGGGTTCAGGGGGAGGTGGGGTGGGGGGTGGAGGGCTTAGGTCTGTGTGTGTGTGTGTGTGTGTGTGTGTGTGTGTGTGTGTGTGTGTGTGTGTGTGTGTGTGTGTGTGTGTGTGTGTGTGTGTGTGTGTGTGTGTGTGTGTGTGTGTGTGTGTGTGTGTGTGTGTGTGTGTGTGTGTGTGTGTGTGTGTGTGTGTGTGTGTGTGTGTGTGTGTGTGTGTGTGTGTGTGTGTGTGTGTGTGTGTGTGTGTGTGTGTGTGTGTGTGTGTGTGTGTGTGTGTGTGTGTGTGTGTGTGTGTGTGTGTGTGTGTGTGTGTGTGTGTGTGTGTGTGTGTGTGTGTGTGTGTGTGTGTGTGTGTGTGTGTGTGTGTGTGTGTGTGTGTGTGTGTGTGTGTGTGTGTGTGTGTGTGTGTGTGTGTGTGTGTGTGTGTGTGTGTGTGTGTGTGTGTGTGTGTGTGTGTGTGTGTGTGTGTGTGTGTGTGTGTGTGTGTGTGTGTGTGTGTGTGTGTGTGTGTGTGTGTGTGTGTGTGTGTGTGTGTGTGTGTGTGTGTGTGTGTGTGTGTGTGTGTGTGTGTGTGTGTGTGTGTGTGTGTGTGTGTGTGTGTGTGTGTGTGTGTGTGTGTGTGTGTGTGTGTGTGTGGACGGGCTCAGCAAGAAGGTCAGGGCGACTCACCGTTAAAGAAGAGCGACAATTACCGTCATCGCCGGTGAGCAGAACACCTCCCAAACTGTCTGCTGGGACGCCCCTCCTCCTTGCCCTTGCGTGACCAGGCGTCCTCACCTGTCACCAGTCTCTGCTCCTCTGCCTGTCACCAGTCTCTGCTCCTCTGCCTGTCACCAGTCTCTGCTCCTCTGCCTGTCACCAGTCTCTGCTCCTCTGTCTGTCACCAGTCTCTGCTCCTCTGTCTGTCACCAGTCTCTGCTCCTCTGCCTGTCACCAGTCTCTGCTCCTCTGTCTGTCACCAGTCTCTGCTCCTCTGCCTGTCACCTGCAGTCTCTGCTCCTCTGCCTGTCACCAGTCTCTGCTCCTCTGCCTGTCACCAGTCTCTGCTCCTCTGCCTGTCACCAGTCTCTGCTCCTCTGCCTGTCACCAGTCTCTGCTCCTCTGCCTGTCACCAGTCTCTGCTCCTCTGACTGTCACTAATCTCTGCTCCTCTGCCTGTCTAGACAGAGGTGCTTAAGTTCTAAGGTGTTTAGATTCTGTTGGCGATTATTTGTATTTGTAGTACGTGGGTGAAGAGGCATTTACAGCGTTGTAGTTCGAACAAAAGTCGTCAGTGAAGCACTTGTTCCGGAAGTGTTCGGACGTCATCAGTGAAGTCGTGTGTAAACCGTTTTTCATTCCTTACGAGTGCCTGAAGATGTGAGGACGGGTTGCTGTAAATGGTTCACCACTCTGCTTCAAACACATATAATCACCAACAGAACGTAATCACCCAACATAATTTAACCTACACCTAACTATACGCTGAATTTTATTGTATAATAATATAATTTATATATGAGAATAAATTTATTTTTATTACACATGTTGGGTAAACTGATTCGTGGGATTTATTTATTTATTTACAATTTATTATTTTATTTTTACGTTAATTTATTTATTTCGATAACGGACTGTATGATGTTAAAGTGGACTGTACGAGTTAAATTTCCACAAATCGTTTCCTACACAAGCGGGGGGGGGGGGGTGGGGGGGGGGGTTTGGGAGGGGGATATTATATATATATATAGTCTATCAATCGAAATTATTGAGTGGTAAATATTCCCTATAATATTAAAGACTACATAGATTAGTAAATAAAATGGGGAAGCCTTATCAGTATGGTAGTTTTTGGCCTGGACAACCAGATATGACGCGGATGATAACACTAACATGGCATCCGACAGCTTCACTTACTTCACGGATGGGTCAGTAGACCAGCAGGGACATGAAACCGGAGCTGCAGTTAAAGCAGAAAACTCTGTATATAGTTGGTGGCTCTCAAATGGGTGTTCGACTTTACAAACAGAGATGCTAGCCATTCAAAAGGCTTTGGAACATGCTCTTGCTGAACACCGACAACATGTTATCATCCATACAGATTCGAGAACCGCCATTGAAACCTTGCAACAAGAACACATATGTGATAACATACATCTGATCACAAATGTCTTGTCATTCATGCACACACTCAAACGACAAGGCCGACGGGTACTTATCAACGGGGTGCCAAGTCATGTGGGACTAATAGGAAATGACATTGCAGACGAAGCTGCAAAACTTGCTACTAAGAGGGGAAATGTAGACATTTACATACCACAGAGTCTATCCCAGATGAAGAAAGTAATTCGAAACAGAGCAATGCGAATGATGTAGTGCCCACACCACAGCAGTTGCAACATCAGGATCTGCGGGTTTTATTTATTTTTATTTATTTATTTATTTATTTATTTATTTATGCATATACAAGAATGTACATAAGGAATGTGAGGATACAAATATGGTGATTACAGTCTTGTAAAGCCACTAGCACGCGCAGCGTTTCGGGCAGTTTCGGGTTGGTACAAGAATTCAACCAACTACGAACCACTTAGTTTGATGAAAGGGAGCAGTAGAACAACAGAAGTACACTTACATCGCATCAGGCTTGGATACCCATGTGCATGGGAAATAGGCTTACAGGTTCCGGAAGATGAGAGGAAATGTCAACACTGTGGAGGATTGCCCGACAGACCGCTGGAACATTATCTAACACAGTGCACAGTTACAAACCCGTTCAGATTTCACCTTAGATTCAACAGAGCAGAGGAAGTTGTTAAACACATATGGCAAAATCTTACTGAAGCTTTATACGAGTCATAAATACTCATCCTCCGCCCAAGTAAAACAGAAACAAGCATCACTTAGTGGGCCAGCCAGAGGCTTAGGGCCCGCGCAGGATTATCCCTGCTAAAAAGAAGAAGAAGAAGAAAAAAAGATAACACTAAGTAATACTCCTTGTAGGTGACGCTAGTGTCTGCCCATGTCACCTGTTGTATCTGGTAATTGTTACTAATTCTTCTTCCCCTTCAATTTCACCTGTCAAAGAGCATTCACAATAATAATCGTAAACTGTATATGACAGTTACATCAGGGGAAAACATTGTAATTTATTAGATAAGATTTAATTAATAATTACCCTGTTTGGGGTAGCTCGCCAAGCGTTCTCACCGGTATACCCTGATCTACCTAACATTGCTGGCCAGGAATGACTAGATTAAACATGTTATCGTGTACAGAACACTTCCCATATTGTTGACGAAGCTGGGCTGATGATGGGAGCTGATTACCTCCCACAACACCGAGTCTTGAGGGAAGTAAATTCTGAGTTTTGTGGAGCTTCAGCGAGACGTTAACGTTAATGTCTGCCGCCCTCCACTCTCCCTCCAGCAGCGGCTGTTCTCCAGATGCCTTTATCAAGAAGTCGGAAGAGGGGTTTTATTTAATTTGTTTTAGTTCTAATAATTAAGTTGGTTTAAGGGAATTGTTTTTATGATGTTTACAATCCATAAACTGATGTTTTAAGAAGAATTCCCAATATTATTAGCTGGAGAATTTAATGGCGACATATGGCAATGATATCCCTAGTTTTTTTTCTGAGGAAAATTCCACTGAAATCTCGTTTTCTTTGAGTTAATTTGTCAATAGTAAATCAACACAATATTATCTGCCTATTGTATTGAAAATTAGTCAAGGGTGTCGGTTTTTCCAACAACACAGAATGTTAAAACTGATGAATGCGTCTCAGTGAACGGCCGCCGCTCTAACGAGCCTGCGCTGAGGACAGGTTGCAGGAGACTATGTAGCGCGTTTGATTTCCCAAATCTTCAGTAACTTTTCATGCCTCTTAGCTCTCGTACTAGTACTCAGTACTCAGACTTACCTCTGAGCTTTTTCCGCCTTCATTTGTTTTTAACGAAATATAGAGTATATGCTGGGGCTACATACTCCAGAACTAGTCTGACGTACGTGGGAAACAGCGTTCTGAACGACTCCCTGTTCAGAGTTGTTTACTGTACACGTGCACCTGGTAAGACAAATGGTGGAGGTTGTGAGGGAGCCAGACGACCATTCCTGCAACCCAACCACCGTGCACTGACACATTAAAACACTCAACAGTGCGGAAACTGGGGCCAGCACGCACACACTGGGTGTAACAGTGCTGGGAGGGTGTACCAGCACGCACACACTGGGTGTAGCAGTGCTGGGAGGGTGTACCAGCACGCACACACTGGGTGTAGCAGTGCTGGGAGGGTGTACCAGCACGCACACACTGGGTGTAGCAGTGCTGGGAGGGTGTACCAGCACGCACACACTGGGTGTAGCAGTGCTGGGAGGGTGTACCAGCACGCACACACTGGGTGTAACAGTGCTGGGAGGGTGTACCAGCACGCACACACTGGGTGTAGCAGTGCTGGGAGGGTGTATCAGCACGCACACACTGGGTGTAGCAGTGCTGGGAGGGTGTACCAGGACGCACACACACTGGGTGTAGCAGTGCTGGGAGGGTGTACCAGCACACACACTGGGTGTAGCAGTGCTGGGAGGGTGTACCAGCACACACACTGGGTGTAGCAGTGCTGGGAGGGTGTACCAGCACACACACTGGGTGTAGCAGTGCTGGGAGGGTGTACCAGCACGCACACACTGGGTGTAGCAGTGCTGGGAGGGTGTACCAGGACGCACACACACTGGGTGTAGCAGTGCTGGGAGGATGTACCAGCACACACACACACTGGGTGTAGCCAGGCGTCGCCGCTCTGGACTCAGTCCAATACCTTCTCTTTCATTAGCGGTTAACGGAGAGGGAGATTTTTTGTACCTAATTGTTGTTTTCGGAGGTAGTTCGAGGACGACCATTTCTGACCCAGAACGCCCCCTTCAGGCCCAGGACGCTTCCGTCCGGTCCAGGCGTCCCCTTTCGGCCCAGGGGTTCCCTTCCGGCCAAGGCGCCCCATTCCGGCCAAGGCGCCCCCTTCCGGCCAAGGCGCCCCCTTCCGGCCAAGGCGCCCCCTTCCGGCCAAGGCGCCCCCTTCCGGTCCAGGCGTCCCCTTCTGACCCAGGACGCCCCAGTCCGGCCCAGGACGCCTCCGTCCGGCCCAGGACGCCCCCGTCCGGCCCAGGACGCCCCCGTCCGGCCCAGGACGCCCCCGTCCGGCCCAGGACGCCCCCGTCCAGCCCAGGACGCCCCCGTCCGGCCCAGGACGCCCCCGTCCAGCCCAGGACGCCCCCGTCCGGCCCAGGACGCCCCCGTCCGGCCCAGGACGCCCCCGTCCGGCCCAGGACGCCCCCGTCCGGCCCAGGACGCCCCCGTCCGGCCCAGGACGCCCCCGTCCAGCCCAGGACGCCCCCGTCCGGCCCAGGACGCCCCCGTCCGGCCCAGGACGCCCCCTTCAGGCCCAGGACGCCCCCTTCAGGCCCAGGACGCCCCTGTCCGGCCCAGGACGCCCCCGTCCGGCCCAGGACGCCCCCGTCCGGCCCAGGACGCCCCCTTCAGGCCCAGGACGCCCCCGTCCGGCCCAGGACGCCCCCGTCCGGCCCAGGACGCCCCCGTCCGGCCCAGGACGCCCCCGTCCGGCCCAGGACGCCCCCGTCCGGCCCAGGACGCCCCCGTCCAGCCCAGGACGCCCCCGTCCGGCCCAGGACGCCCCCGTCCGGCCCAGGACGCCCCTGTCCGGCCCAGGACGCCCCCGTCCGGCCCAGGACGCCCCCGTCCGGCCCAGGACGCCCCCGTCCGGCCCAGGACGCCCCCGTCCGGCCCAGGACGCCCCCTTCAGGCCCAGGACGCCCCTGTCCGGCCCAGGACGCCTCAAGATCCGTTGACAGTGTGACAACCTCACGAGTCGTGAAGTTCGGTGTGGTGGAAGGAAGCTATAGCGAGGGACATGAAGGGGCCGGAGGGAAGACACTGTAGGGTCCTGAGGGGCGGAGGGAATTATCAAGGGAAAGTGCCAAGCCATTTACGACTCTATAGCGGATCGTGAGGGAGAACTGACAAGTGTTCCACCAGGCTGACCACGGTGACATCACAACACTGCACCGTAGTGATGTCATAAAACTACCATGGTGATGACACAACTCTTCCATGGTGACATCACAACACTGGGTGTAGCAGTGCTGGGAGGGTGTACCAGCACGCACACACTGGGTGTAGCAGTGCTGGGAGGGTGTACCAGCATGCACACACTGGGTGTAGCAGTGCTGGGAGGGTGTACCAGCACGCACACACTGGGTGTAGCAGTGCTGGGAGGGTGTACCAGCACGCACACACTGGGTGTAGCAGTGCTGGGAGGGTGTACCAGCACGCACACACTGGGTGTAGCAGTGCTGGGAGGGTGTACCAGCACGCACACACTGGGTGTAGCAGTGCTGGGAGGGTGTACCAGCACGCACACACTGGGTGTAACAGTGCTGGGAGGGTGTACCAGCACGCACACACTGGGTGTAGCAGTGCTGGGAGGGTGTACCAGGACGCACACACACTGGGTGTAGCAGTGCTGGGAGGGTGTACCAGCACACACACTGGGTGTAGCAGTGCTGGGAGGGTGTACCAGCACACACACTGGGTGTAGCAGTGCTGGGAGGGTGTACCAGCACACACACTGGGTGTAGCAGTGCTGGGAGGGTGTACCAGCACGCACACACTGGGTGTAGCAGTGCTGGGAGGGTGTACCAGGACGCACACACACTGGGTGTAGCAGTGCTGGGAGGATGTACCAGCACACACACACACTGGGTGTAGCCAGGCGTCGCCGCTCTGGACTCAGTCCAATACCTTCTCTTTCATTAGCGGTTAACGGAGAGGGAGATTTTTTGTACCTAATTGTTGTTTTCGGAGGTAGTTCGAGGACGACCATTTCTGACCCAGAACGCCCCCTTCAGGCCCAGGACGCTTCCGTCCGGTCCAGGCGTCCCCTTTCGGCCCAGGGGTTCCCTTCCGGCCAAGGCGCCCCATTCCGGCCAAGGCGCCCCCTTCCGGCCAAGGCGCCCCCTTCCGGCCAAGGCGCCCCCTTCCGGCCAAGGCGCCCCCTTCCGGTCCAGGCGTCCCCTTCTGACCCAGGACGCCCCAGTCCGGCCCAGGACGCCTCCGTCCGGCCCAGGACGCCCCCGTCCGGCCCAGGACGCCCCCGTCCGGCCCAGGACGCCCCCGTCCAGCCCAGGACGCCCCCGTCCGGCCCAGGACGCCCCCGTCCGGCCCAGGACGCCCCCGTCCGGCCCAGGACGCCCCCTTCAGGCCCAGGACGCCCCTGTCCGGCCCAGGACGCCCCCGTCCGGCCCAGGACGCCCCCGTCCGGCCCAGGACGCCCCCGTCCGGCCCAGGACGCCCCCTTCAGGCCCAGGACGCCCCCGTCCGGCCCAGGACGCCCCCGTCCGGCCCAGGACGCCCCCGTCCGGCCCAGGACGCCCCCGTCCAGCCCAGGACGCCCCCGTCCGGCCCAGGACGCCCCCGTCCGGCCCAGGACGCCCCCGTCCGGCCCAGGACGCCCCCGTCCGGCCCAGGACGCCCCCGTCCGGCCCAGGACGCCCCCGTCCGGCCCAGGACGCCCCCGTCCGGCCCAGGACGCCCCCGTCCGGCCCAGGACGCCCCCTTCAGGCCCAGGACGCCCCTGTCCGGCCCAGGACGCCTCAAGATCCGTTGACAGTGTGACAACCTCACGAGTCGTGAAGTTCGGTGTGGTGGAAGGAAGCTATAGCGAGGGACATGAAGGGGCCGGAGGGAAGACACTGTTGGGTCCTGAGGGGCGGAGGGAATTATCAAGGGAAAGTGCCAAGCCATTTACGACTCTATAGCGGATCGTGAGGGAGAACTGACAAGTGTTCCACCAGGCTGACCACGGTGACATCACAACACTGCACCGTAGTGATGTCATAAAACTACCATGGTGATGACAACTCTTCCATGGTGACATCACAACACTGTACCATGGTGACATCACATTATACCATGGTGACATCAAAACACTATACTATAGTGATATCACAACACTATAACATGGTTACATCACAACTCTATACTATAATGACATTACAACACTGTACCATGGTGACATAACAACAATATACTATGGTTACGTCACAACACTATACCACCTTTTGACATCACACCACTATACCATTGAGACGTAACAACACTATACCATGGTGACACCACAACACAATACCGGAGTTTCATTACAACACTATACCATGGTGACAGTAAAACACTATACCATGATAACAGCACAACACTGTACTATATTGACATTACAACATTATACCCTGGTGACATCAAAACACTATACGTTGGTGACATCACAACACTGTACCATAGCAACATCACAACACTATACCATGGTGACATCAAAACACTATTCCAAGGTGACATCACAACACTATACCATGGTGACATCAAAACACTATTCCAAGGTGACATCACAACACTATACCATGGTGACATCAGAACATCTTGAGATAGGGTGCGACTCTCAAGTTGTTCCGCGATTCGTTTTCTTCGCCTATATAGGGAACGACGTTCCCGTTCCAATCTGCATCTCTTCCTCTTTTTTCTTAGAGGTATGCGGTTTGAACATATTTCTAGTGCTACTGAGCTTATTTTTTCCAGGCACTGGTTCAGGTTTGCATTTTCTAGCTGTTCTTCCCAGTTTATTTCTGTGAAGTCCTGGTTTATTTGCTCCCAGTTTATCTGTTTATTATTGAAGTTGAATTTGCTGAAATCTCCTCCACCGGGAATCTGGACTGGTTTTGAAGGTCTACTCCCCATGGTTGTCATAACTTCAATTAAGTTGTGATCTGAGTAACATACTAAATCAGAAACCCCCCAAAAAACTTATCTATTAATTATATGATTCTCATTCTAACATTCAGGAATGAACAAGAACCAAAACACTCCAGCAGTCATCTACAGCAGCATCCCACCGCTTCATAGAAATTTATTTTTACATACGAGGATTGGTTATTTAAACACAATATTAAATACAAAAATTCATTAGCAAAGGCAAGATACAGCATCATGATACAGCTGAAATACAATTGGAAGAGCTACAAGCCATTGTATTCAATGCTGGACGGAACACTTCTTAAATAAAAGTTCTGCACACCTTAGAATCCTAGAAGGAATGGCCTTTATTTTGAACAAGTTGAAGCTGATTAGTTTTTATGCATATGTATTTTCAATTCTGAATGGTAACAAATGACCAACTGCTCTGGAAATCTTAAACAAACCTGATATAAAGCAATTGAAATAATTATATAGTTAATATTTGGCATCCAATCTGATATCTCTACATACAAATACAAAATAGTATGTATATAATATTTGTTTATTGTGCATATTGTATATTTCGTATTTACAGTATATTTATGAATGTAATATCAAGTTTAGAATTTGAATTGCTTGAGAGTGGAATTTGAATCGCTCCTAAGTTAAGTAGATCTGACAACCACTGACTCTTACGTTGATATAATTTCCATTAGCTATGCCAAGAAGGTCTGGCATTCACTGGCTATGCCCCAGCAGATATGATATGCACCAACTATGCCAACTTGATCTTGTCTTTATTAATTATCAGGTCTTCACTGACAATGCCAGTCAGCTTGAAAGCATTGTATTAAATGTATAGGTACAACTACACAGCCTTTCATGTGTTTATAAAAATTGTCTGGGTTATGTGATACAGTGGTATTAAGCAAGAAGTTTTGGACAAAGGCAAATTATTGGTTTATAAAGACTGAGGAGTATATGTCAAAGTTTAAGTCAGTTTATGAGGGTGTATGATATTACAAACTGCTTCCTGAAGGGCAAACATCACACACAACTCACCATCACAACAACACAACACTGTCATTTCATTACTGCTCTCCAGCACAAGATTATAGTAACATTGGTTTTCCTTTATATGTATGTGTGTATGCAAGTATACTAGTAGAGACTGATCTACAATAATATAGGCTTCCACTGCATACAAGTACAAAGTTGGGTCCACAATAATATCATGCTAATACCATGCTTGAGCACATTATTGGTAGTGTATTGCATAGTGGTGGAGAGCCGCACCATATGTTACTTGAACTTCTAGAAGCTCTTCACATGGTTTTTATCATAATGTAATATTGTTGGTGATTGGCACCTCACTGTCATTGTTGGTCCAAAAGGCCATTTGATTTTTATTTATACCAAAAAAGTGTCCAATTCATGGAAAACCAATATCGTCTTTCTACATAAATGCATTAAAATTCAAGCATTCAGATATTAAATATTGTATAGTATGTCATATTTATCAATACTATTTCTCTAATTCAATTAATGAACCACATTAAGGGAGTTTGAGTTAGCCAAGCAGTTTTATATAATTGTATTAAAGTCTTTACATATTTAATATATAATTTTTAAATACAGTACTGCATAAGGTAATGATGACCAAAAAACACATCAGAATTAAATTGTTACACGATTTGATAATGGTCCAGGACGGATCAAAACATCGTCGTTTCTTCACTTTCTGATGTGCAGTTTGGCCCTCATATCTTCAGAAATATTATTGTGACTCATTGTCCGCATGTAAGATGATGATAATTTAAAAAATCGGTACAAGCCATGATGAGGATTTTAACCTGCACACTGGGTACTCTCAAGCATACATCCTAAACAACTTGGTGATGACTTGCTAAACACAATGCAACCTGGGATTCAACTGAATCCTCTAGAGGTCCTGAGACTTCCACTGAAGCCCAGTTGGAGTTTCACACATCATCCCCCTGCGCTTTGACTGTAGTATAAGAGCTCTACCTCCAGTGCTTCTCTTCAAATGCATTTCTTTGTACAATAATCATTTAATCATAATGAATGAACTTAAAATTTAAAATACCAGTTTATGAATACAGTAGTTTTGTAAATTAAATGTTTATTTAAATTTATTGTATCTTTTACAATTTTGAATTTCATATAGAAAACTATGAGCAATGTATATGCTACATAACCCCTATCCTCCTTAACTATCATGAATTTACTATCAGACAATGCAAAGCTTATTTGTAGGTCAACGGCAAGACTACTTGTCATTCATGTGTGTTGACCAGAACACTGGTGGTCAAGGACAAGACCGCTTACCACACATATGTGTTGACCAAAATACTATGGCAGTGATCACCACTCTTTCTATATAACAAAAACATCAAAAAAGACCTTGATCTTGGTTAGGAATGTTACTTGAAAACCTGAAACCCCTTTGTTAATACTGTACTTTATCCAATCAAACTTTTGAAGGAAAAACTAGTAAATTAAACAATTTTCCTGTGTTGTAGCCCGGTCTTATGTGTGATGTACCCTAAAACATATATATTCATCCTGTGTACTAATATTATCATCTTGGCAGATTACTATATACTGTACTTGATGGATTTACAATGTTGGATAATTTTTGTAGATAACAACAGCTTCATACACACATACACAAAACTTTTAACTTAACATATATAAAAGTAATTTTTCTTGTTCTATTAAAGTTTTACATTTAGAATGATGCATAACATATTAGAATCCAAATATAAAGAGGTGATAAACTATTTATTATTTTTACCAACTTCATCTTAATAAACATTTGAAATCCACAAACACATCATAATTTAAACACCTACAATCTTAACTGAAACTACAGTCTTAAATGAAACTAGGGTCTTAACTGTAATTATTGTTTTAACTGTAACTACAATCTTAACTGTAATTATGGTCTTAACTGTAACTATAGTCTTAACTATAACTATAATCTTAACTGCAGTCTTAACTAACTATGGTCTAAACTAAACTATCATTACAAACTAAAGATGAAGAATATAGCACCAGATCAGTAAGATTATCTAACGCTTGACTTAGATCAATTTTCCCTCTTAAAGCTTAATCCCCAGATAATATGGCAAGATCACCTTGCTTAAGGGAATATGTCACACAAAGTTTACATTTAGTTGTCACTGAGAATGCAATCGGATGATGAACTATACATACTAGTCTACAGTATTCTAAAGTTTTTGTTACCAATGTAGGGTAAGATTTTAAATGTAAGATCAACATCTGGTATTGATATTTATTCTTGGTTTGAACACTATGATGATGAGTCAGTGACCCAGGAACACCATGATGATGAGTCAGTGACCCAGGAACACCATGATGATGAGTCAGTGACCCAGGAACACCATGATGATGAGTCAGTGACCCAGGAACACCATGATGATGAGTCAGTGACCCAGGAACACCATGATGATGAGTCAGTGACCCAGGAACACCATGATGATGAGTCAGTGACCCAGGAACACCATGATGATGAGTCAGTGACCCAGGAACACCATGATGATGAGTCAGTGACCCAGGAACACCATGATGATGAGTCAGTGACCCAGGAACACCATGATGATGAGTCAGTGACCCAGGAACACCATGATGATGAGTCAGGGTTCAAGGTTCACTATAGTAAAAATCGTCTCTAATCAGCTTATAATTTATTTTCATAATTAAGAAGCCTAGACAACAAGAGTTGAGGTTTTATTTGGTGGCACTCTGTCTATTCTCAAGTCTGAAAAAAAATTGGCTACCAGTTGATGTTGTGACCAAACTGAGTACTGAATACAGAAAAGGTGACCAAATTGTGAATGTACATGGTTAATAGTGTTCCCAAATTGGGTACTGTATATGGCTAATAATATTACCAAATTGGGTATTGTATAAATTCTCATCTACACTTCTGTGGAAATAAATATTCAACTCATCTGGGTTCTAGGAGACTCGAACCGTGGACCCCATGAGTGTGTGAGGCTGAAGCTCTATTGACTGAGCTATTGAGTAGTCTTAATAAGGAAAGTTTCCAGAAGCAGCATCCTTCTGCCAAACTGGACCTTTTGACTTTCCCTGATTACTACTGAAGCTCAGAGGAATTAGTGATCCATGCTCTCGGCCCATATATGACATTGGCATGGATCACTAATTCCTCTGGGCTTCAGTAGTAGTCAGGGAAAGTAAAATATTCCACTTTGGCAGCAGGATACTGCTTCTGGAAATTTTCTTTATTAAGACTACTCTTAGCCCAGTCGATAGAGCTTCGGCCTCACACGTGTGGGGTTCATGGTTCGAGTTTCTTAAAATCCAAGTGAATGGAATGGGTACTGTATAATGGCTACTAATGATACCAAATTGGTGACTGTATATGACTAATAGTGTTAACAAATTGGATACTGAATATAGTCAATTACTTAGTGTTGGTCATACAATCTCTCAAGAATGTATTTTCATACATTAGTGATCTTTCCGCATCATCTTCCACTGGTTCAAGAGACATAAATATACAAACTAATTTTGGTTTGATAAAATCTGTCCAACTTGTTTTCCAAAACTGCTTCTATATTCTTTGGTTTTAATTAAGAAAGCATGTCATGTATATAATGGTATAATGTACATTATTATTAAAGCAGCAGACTGTAAAGCAAAATACCTATAATTTAGAATCTGACAATGACATTTTCTAAATCAACAGTGTTCAGAAGCATGAAGTATGTTAATGAAAATTCAATGTAAGTCAGTCAAATCAAATAGCTAAACCCAGAAGGCTATACAGAACTGTGGTACAGAATATTTGAAAGTTCTTAGATATCATTCAGGATGCCAATAAGAGAGCAGAAAGACATAAAATGAGCCTTGTCAAAGGTAGCAGATTCACCAAGGATTTACTGAAGCAGTAGGAAAGCTAACATTTCTGATCATCCTGAAAATCAGTATGTTCTAAAAGAATGATAATTTAAAATCAGCTGCAAATCGGTTGTCATGGACTTTGTGGCATACAGATTCCCGAACATTGTTTTAGCAATGATATCAGAATAAGCAAAAAATACTAAGAAAATAATCCCTAAGACTGCAATTGTAAGGTTAAGTGCAGGCAGGTTTTATTATATAACGCAAAATTAACATTTAATACTAGAACAGAGTTTAAAAACACAAAGATATATTTTCATGACATATCCAAGGTGTGAAAGTGTGTACATGAGAGCGAGCAGAACCTCTGACAAGATGACTGCAGCTTTGGTGATCGCTTTGACCACTGATATATTCAGAAGCCAATATGGCAACACCAACTGATAATTACAGTATACTGTTAGGGTTTTCCTCCAACAGGGAAGGTGAGTTTATTGTTCACCTCCCCATCCAGCAGAAGGTGGAAGTGCATAAAAAAAAAACCGTATAGTTGCCCAATAAAAGGAAGCAGGAGACACTTTCATGCTTTGGATGTTTGACTTGGACACACATTTTTTAAAAGCAAGTAAATTGTGTATGTTTATTAAATGCACAATTTTGTATTTCTCTAATATAAAATGAAAAAGTACTTTTTACTTAAATTTTTTAGAAGAACTGAGAAAAATTAATGACCAGCATAAGTGTAAATAACAAAAGTCTAGTTGGTGTCAACAAATTGAATTCTGAAAATGGGCAGAATTTTTGTTAAGTGTAATTTTATCTCAAAGGTTTGTTCACATTTTATTTGTTCCTCATTTGTGTAGTATATATATATCTTGTAGGCTGTATTTCATTACTTTCCACATTAAATAAATAATAGCTTGGTGTTGTGGAGTTTTATCAGTAAGAGCTGGTAGTTTCCTTTGTCAAACACTACTGAGGCTTCGGTTCTCCAACGGTCCACGTATCTGCTGCTGGCCTCAGCTCTCGGCACCCACACGTCGGGAGCCACACTGGCAACAAAATTTAGCTAACAGAACAGGGTATTTATGGCCACATTCATGGCAGAATCTTGGCAAGCGCATAGACGATGAAGCAGTGACTGAGTCTGCCTTATGAGTGGCAGATGGTGAAGATGAGGATGGGGTTGAAAGTGGCGGGAGAGATGAGTCTGATGAGGAGCTGCTCGAGGCTCGCAGCTGTGGGCCATCCACACTGTCACCAACAAGGGATAATGTAAGTTAATAACATTGATTCTTAAAAGAAAAAAATTACTGACATATTTCTTCAGTAAATTTATTAATAGAAAGCAAATAATGCATTAATGATGATCTCTTGTAATATGTATAGTTGAAGGTAAAAATACACCAAGGTGGAGGAATGTAGAAAAGGGGTAGGAGAACAGATGTAAACAAGAAAGTACGATAATTTTAAGTTACTTAAACAGTGTCTTATCTTTCAAACAGTGGTAAAAAAAAATCTAGCTACATAATTTTGATATGCAAACTGTCAACAATCTGCTAACTAATAAACATAGTAATGATGCTTAGTGTGCTTGCTTTACATGTCTACCTACCAGCCACTGCCTCACACCTTTTTCTCTATGAGAACTCCTTCCAGGGAAGCTCTTTCGTAAAATACTGTACTGTAAAGACACTGATGACCTAGATGTACATAAGGTTCTTGAAAAAAATTTAACAAAACATGTGCATGGGGCAAGTAACAAAATTAGTAGACTAACAGACATTATCACACTGAACACGAACAAGGGGACACCATCAGTAATTTCAAAGTGTTATATGATAGAGTGCTGGGAAGACAGGACACCACGAGCATAGCTCTCATCTTGTAACTACACTTAAGTAATTACACAGGTGGAAACTGAGTACCCAAATGAGCTACAGAGACATTAGAAAAAAAAATTAATGTGTCAGGGTAGTTAACAAATGGAATGCATTAGACAGTGATGTGGTGGAGGCAGACTCCATACACAGTTTCAAATGTAGATATGATAGAGCCCAGTAGGTTCAGGAATCTATACACCAATTGATTGAGTTGAGAAGCGAAACCAGAGTGCCAAAGCTCAACCCCCGCAAGCACAACTATGTGAGTACTTGGCTACAAGTATCTTTGGCACACACACTTGTATGGGTATCTAGATTAAGTAAAATGCAAAGTGTGTAGAAAAAGACAGGGGCACACAGTAGAGCATTATAATAATAAGATGTAATAAGATGGTTTGCCATTTCACGTTTAGATTTATCTCTAAATGGCTCATGTTTTCAGTCTAAGATTTAATTTACCTTTGGGCCACTAACACTAGTGGCCTTGACGAAGACAGGAAGCCTGCGGTTGTCGATGATCCCCCCCCCTTTGCCTTGATCTTTTCCAGTTGGATTTTAAATTTTAACAGAGTTTTGGCATTTACAGCTTGGGCGGGTAGGCAGTTTCATGGGTTTATAACCCAGTGGGTGAAAAAGATTCTGTTCTCAGTCATACATTGTGGCTTGTTGAGCTTGAAACTTTTGCTCCGTGTTTGTATTACATCTGACCTTTTGAAGAAATTGTCTGGATCAACATCCTCCAAATTGTTCAGTATTTTAAAAGTTTCAATGAGATCCATCCAGTCATGCCTGGTTTGCAGTGATGTTAGGCCTGTGGCCCTCAACTGTTCCTGATATGAGAGATTACTTAGGTCTGGAATGATTTTTGGTGCCTGGTGTTGCACTTTCTCCAGAGCAGCTATGTCGTTCTGAAGATGAAGTCTTCATACAGGCATACCTCAGAATAAGAGTTTAATCCGTTCCTGGAGACGCCTCGCCTTCCGAAAACTCGCATTCCGAAGTTAATTTCCCCATAAGAAATAAAGGGAAATGAATTAATCCGTTCCTGACTACCCCAAAAACCCCACATCAAACTAAATTTTTATACCTAATTTACCTAATTCATCTAAATAAACCTACAAAACTGTGTTCCAGTTATTACTTACCTTGCTGTCGAGTGCTGTAGGCGTATGGAAGATGGTGAGGAGGGGGGAGGAGGAGAGGAGTTACTGTTTGGAAGGGGAGTCCCCTTTCATAATCACATCACATAACCCCATGCCTTGTAACACTATGGATACCACTTCTCTTTCTAAATTTTTCAAACCAGCCCCTGCTTGCCTTAAACTCTTTCTTATCTGCATCACTCGTTGCAGGGGTATTCTTTAGAAGGTCTTCGTGCAACACCCTGGCTTTCTCACAAATAATGGCCTCCGAAACACTATCACCCCTCAACTCCTTGTCGTGTATCCAAATTAATAACAACTTTTCCACTTCTTCAAGTATTTGTGGTCTTTGTGCCGTTAATGTTCTTACTCCTTTTGCCACTTTAGCACCCATAATCTTATTTTTCTTCTTAAGTATAGTGCATATTGTTGATGTGGCTTTGTTGTACTGCCTACAAAGTTCAACAACACGTGTACCGTTCTCATGCTTCCGAATGATCTCTTGTTTCTCCTCTATTGTCATCCTCACATGAGCTTTCTGGCCTTTATCCTTACCACTGGCTTTCTTGGGACCCATGGTGAGATATATAATAACAAATTGTATAGACAAATCACCAAAAATCCAACAAAACACTGAAAATACGCGAGAAGAATTGATGTGGGGGTAGTCACTGAGCGCGAGACAATAATAAACTGAGGGGCGGCGGGGCGGAGGGGCGACGAACGCGCTAGGTCGGCTGTACGCGTATCAACAAACTCGCGTCCAAACTCGCCTCCCGAAGTAACCCTCGCCTTCTGAGACAAATTTTTGGAGTAAATACACCTCGCCTTCCGAAAACCTCGCATACAGGGACAATCGCATTCCGAGGTACCACTGTACTTGGACATAGAAATATAAATGGGGCACACCAGAGATTTATACGGTTGAATCACTACCTTCTTTTCTTTAAAATCAAAGGTATGCTTGATTATTCAAGGGTTTGGTTAGCTTTTTTGACAGCTGCTCCTACCTGTTGTGTAACTTTCAATGAATGGTGGATTTTGGCTCTAAGGTCCCTTTCTTCATCAATCTGCTGTAATGTAATGTTATTAATTTGGTAGTTGTGGCATGGGTTGCTATGCCTTACATGCAAGGTTTTGCATTTGTTTTTTTCAAAAACATTTGCCATTCTTCTGATTATTTGTAGAGTTCATGTAGATCTCTTTGTAAGGCTTAAATATTATTTTCATTTCCCACTTTACCATAAATCTTTGTGTCATCTGCAAATTTGATGATGTGGTTCCTAAAATTCTCATTTATGTCAGTGATGTTTACCTGATTTATCTGATGGGCCACTATCACTAGTGACCTCGATGAGGACAGTAAGCTGGCAGTTTGTCAAAGATCCACCAATTTGCCTTGATGACCTTTTCCAGTTGGACTTTAAAATTTAACAGAGTTTTGGCATTTATGGCTTTGGCGGGTAGGCATTTCCAAAGGTTTATAACCCTGTGGGTGAAAAACCATCGCCTGTTCTCAGTTCTACATTGTGGCTTGTTGAGCTTGAAACTGTTACTCCTTGTTTGTGTTACATCTGACCTTTTGAAGAAATTGTATGGATCAACATCCTCCAAACTGTTCAGTATTTTAAAAGTTTCAATTAGGTCTGCCCTGTCATGTCTGGTTTGCAGTGTTGTTAGCCCTGTGGCCCTCAACGATTTCTGATAGGCAAATTGACTAAGCTCTGGAATGATTTGATACTGAAGAGCTAAAAGCAGGCCAAAACAAGATACTAAAGATCCTCAAGTAGACCAAGCCACAATACTGAACAGCTTCAAGCAGGCCAGGCCATAATACTGAACAGCTTCAAGCAGGCCAAAACATGATACTGAACAGCATTAAGCAGGCCAAGCCTCAATACTAACAGCATGAAGCAGACCAAGCCTCAATACTAACAGCATGAAGCAGGCCAAGTCATGATACTGAGCAGCTTCAAGCAGGCCAAGCAATTATACTGAACCAGCATTAAGCAGACCATGCCTCAATACTGACATCTTCAAGCAAGCCAAGCCATGATACCGAACAGCTTTAATTAACCACTGAACTGCGCAACGTGCCTGCAAGTGCTCAATGGGTGGTATGCACCTGGGATCTTATAGGTATAGCGTACCATTGAAACTGAGGCCGTGGGGAGCCTCAGTTTCAAGGAAGCAACCATGTCGGACACAACATCTACGAACTCCTGCTCCACGGTCAGCCACGGTCATGCAAAATGACTCTCTGAGGAGGAAATACACGGCATTGTGTATGATGATGGTGCCATGGATGATGACTTAGATTATGATCCAGAGAAAGACATTACTCATAGGTCTGATATGAGTGAGAGGGAGATTGAGGTGGATGATATCGCGAGTGTGTACAGTACACGTGGCTCGCCGCCCTGAGTCAACACAGTTAGAGTCAACACCACCATGTGTGTCCTCTGATGCAAGTTTATTCAGTGATAATGCTTGTGATGAATCATTCTCGGGCTCCAGTGACATAGGCTCCGATACAAGTAGTGTTGACAACCCGAGTACGAGCAGCGAGGGTGTTACTAGGCGGGGTTTTGCTGCCACAGCAAGCCAAGGCAAGCGGCAGCATGGCATGTGTCCAGAAGACAATGACGACAGTGTTCCCTCGACATCAGGTGTTCGTGGTAGGCCTACGATACGCAGAACAGCCTCATCTCCTGCCATACCTATACGCAGCTCTAGCACAAGAAGACAGAGCCGTGTTTCTGGTGCTCGTATGGTGTTGGTGCCAAAACCAAACCCCTGGCTGTACTTGTGTGGGATGATTGTGGGAGATTTGTCCCACAAATACCAACTTTTGATGGTACCGATGTTGGCGTGACACCATTATTCCCCTATTCAGGTGACGATATAGCTGAAATTGACTATTTCCTGGCATATTTCGACAGTGAATTCATGAACCATCTTGTGGCAGAGACAAACAGATGTGCTCACAGCCTCATAGACTTTAGCATTTTACCTGCCTCTAACATGACACGATGGAAGGACACCACAAATAACGAAATGTACGTGTTTCTTGCATAGAGCATGATGATGAAACACTCTGAGAAACACGTCATCCAGGACTATTGGAGCAAATGCAGCCTTGTTCCATCCTCCATGTTCCACAAGTAAATGTCACGTGATAGGTTCCTGTTGCTTCTCAGGTGCCTGCACTTAAAAAACAATGCAAATGAGGACAGAAACGACAGACTTTGAAAGGTGCGGAAGGTATTTAGTGATATGAGAGGCAAGTTTTGTGACTATTTTGTACCTGGACAGAATGTGTTGATTGATGAATTGCTAGTCCTCTTCAAGGGACGACTGGCATTCAAACAGTACATCCCATCAAAGCGGCACTGGTTTGGACAAAACTTTTTCGTGCTGTGCGACTGCAAAACTGGAATCGTCATGGACATGATACTGTATTCAGATACAGACGTCGACATACCAGCTGAAGAGCCACACAGGTTCTCCAGCAGTGTCGTCAAAACCTTCAAGGTTTGAGGGTTTTTCAAAACCCTCAAACTGTTGCTGAACAAGGGGCATATACTGTTCACTGACAACTACTATACCAGCCCCTTGTTGACCAGATACCTCCTTGACCACAACATTGGCGTATGTGACACTCTGAAGGCCCACAGGAAGGAAATACCAGTGTTTGGCATAGGTATTGCAGTGGGTGATTGCCAGCTGCGCCAGTGTGACAACATGTTATCAGTGCAGTGGAGGGACAGATGCGAGGTGAATATGTTGCCAACAATTTGCACCGGTGCCATGTTGGACAGTGGCAAAGTGCACTTTCAAACACGCTTCCTTATATATAAACCCAATTGTGTCATAGACTACAACTTCAACATGTGCCTGGTAGATAAATGTGACATGATGCTTGGTGTTGTCGAGTGAGTGCGTAAATCTGGGAAGTGGACGAAAAAATTCTTTTTCCACCTCATTGATGTTACAGTGCTGAACTGCTTCGACATGTATCTAGTAAAAATCAGGCAAGAGACCCCCAATATGAACATTCAGTGTTGCTCTAGTGTCACAACTGCTTGTCAAGTATGGGAAGGAGGGCTCTGTTGTAACAGATGGGGTGCCAGCAACAATGCCACATGCATTTCCAGACAGACTGAGGGGGTAACGAGAATTTCCATGTACACATGCTCAGGTATATGCCAAGCACAGAATCACGGGACAAGGATAAACGTGCCTGTATTTTGTGCAAGAACACTCAATGTCAAGAACACAAGCAAAGATGCATCTCCACCTGGTGCGTTGAGTGCAAAGTGCCACTATGCCCTGTCTGTTGTTTCGCAGCATATCACACACTCATGGAGTTCTGAGTGTGTTGATGGTGAATGTATATTGTGTGGGGTACTGTATAGTGTCTAAATATCTTGTAAATATACATGATTGAACATGAAACATTGGAAATATGAGCATATATGTGGAGACATTTGTGATGCATGTAACACAGTGTCCTGGGACAGTACAGATGTTCTACTGCCATAATATCGTGCACGTTTTCATTATACATAGGATTGGCAAGAAAAAACAAAACAAATGCATTTGAAAATTTACGCAAAAAAAAACAAAAAATTATTTGTGACAACTCGCGCATCTTGAACGTGGCGCGACTGCCCCCGGGAGTCTACAACAAGGGCGACCACCAAATCATGACGTCACATCACATTTTTCGGACCCCATTGCGGCCAAAGTAAGTACAATTTTAAGTTTCTTTTAACATATACAATGGAGCCTCGACTTACGATGCTAATCCGTTCCCAGAGACGGATCGTAAGTCGAAATATCGTAAGTCGAAGCGATTTTTCCCATAAGAAATAGAGGGAGTTGAAATAATTCATTCCCCACCCTCCAAAATATTACCATACAAATACATTTTATACTGAATTCAATGTTTTTTTCTAACTACAATACAGTACCTAAGTTTCTCTTACCTTTATGGAGGGCTCTTGATGGCGTATGGAAGATGGTGATGAGGGGGGAGGAGGAGAGTTGTTACTGTATGGAAGGGGGAGTCCCCTTCCATTATCACATCTGGCAGTAATGTTTTCTCTGGGGTACTCTCTCTCCTATGTTTTGCCTGAATACCACTAGGACCTGGTTGTGGTTCAGGGCTTGTTTGTCTCACTACAAATTTGTCAAGAGACATTTGTTTTTCCCTTCGTTTTAACATTTGTCTGTAATGATGCCTCACTTTAGCACCCATAATGTCCTTTTTCTTAGCCAGTATGGTGGATATTGTTGACTGAGATTTGTTGTACTGCCTAGCCAGTTCAACAACCCGCACACCATCTTCATATTTACAAATTATCTCTTGTTTCTGTTCTATGGTCATCCTTACATGGGATCTCATATGTTGAGCCTTACCACTGACTTTCCTGGGACTCATGGTGTGATATATAATAATTACTTTAATGTTCAAAATGCAAAAAATCACCACAAAAGGAAAATTTCTTATAGGCGCGATCGTCACTAAGCGGGCAGCTGTAGTAAACTGAGGCAAGTCGGCCGCGTGACCAGGAACCACGCGCTCGGTCGACCTGAATATGTACCAACAAATACCGCAAGTCGACAACACCATCAAATGTCGAGTCGCATTTTTCGATGAAATTTACATCGTAACTCGAAATTATCGTAAGTAGGGGCAATTGTAAGTCGAGGTGCCACTGTACGTCATCAGGGAGGGGTATTTATCACTTTCAAAACAAATAAAAAATTCCTGAGAATTTATTTCCTGCGCACAGGGGGGGGGGGATGCCATATTTAGAGGCCGAGCAGCACAGTGGTTAAGCAGGCCAAGCCATGATACTGAACAGATTTAAGCAGGCCAAGCCATGATACTGAACAGCATTAAGCTTTCCAAGCCTCAATACTGACAGCTTTAAGCAGGCCAAGACATGATACTGTACAGCTTTAAGCAGGCCAAGCCACAATACTGACAGCTTCAAGTAGGACAAACCAGAATATTGAATAGCTTCAAGCTACAGTACTGAACAGCTTCAAGCTACAGTACTGAACAGCTTCAAGCATGCAAGGCATGATATTGAACTGCTTCAAGCAGGCCAAGCCGTGATACTGAACTGCTTCAAGCAGGTCAAGCCACAATACTGAACAGCTTGAAGCAGGACAAGACACAATACTGACAGCTTCAATTAGGACAAGCCAGAATATTGAACAGCTTCAAGCTACTAAGAGGAAAGCTAAAGGAGTAAAGGAACTTAGAAGCATACAAAGATTCAAAGCTAGTGATGAGGAGAGGATGAGTGATCAAGAGAGTAGATGGAGGAGAGGACGTAGTCCTCCACCCAGCCAGGCAGAACTAACCCTATATACCGGAGTGACAGCAAACAGCTTACTAATGTACAGAATCCAGGAGCTATCACTCAGACCAATAGGAACAACAAAAGAAATTTAAAGTGCTTCTACACTAATGCCAGAAGCCTGGTGAATAAGTTTGAAGCATTGTGTGCTTCAAATCAGGCCGAGACTCCAGACATTATTGGCATAAGTGAAACATGGGGACGAGAGGACATTACTGAAGGGGGAATTCCTTCTCCCAGGGTATCATCCACTGTTCAAAGAGTACAGAACAACAAGAGCAGGTGGTGTATTGCTATACGTGAAAGAGGACCTGAATGCAACCAACAATGATGAACTGAACACCATGGGATCCTCAGAGTCTGTATGGTGCAATATACTAGCTCAAGATGGTAACATACTGACAGTGGGAGTATGCTACAGGGCTGACACAGCAACAGGAAAGGAAGTAACTGATTACCATAATGTGATTAATAGATTAATGCGGCGTCACAAACCCAAACTCTTATAATGAGTGATTGGGTTACAATATCTATTGTCACGAGATAATAGATTGGGAAAATCTAACATTAATTTCTAACAAATCATTTCTAGACCTGGTACAGGACTCATTTCTCATTCAACATGTGGTAGAGTCCACTTGAGGTAACAGCATTCTGGACCTTGTGCTAACGTCAGAAGAGGGAAGGATCGATCTAATTCAAGTAGGGAAAAAAGCTTACTCCATTGTGTGATCACAATATTCTTGGATGGAATACAATAACAGAAACTCTTATAAAGGTCCAGGATGATGACCCTCTAGACTACCATCGAAGAAGCTATCAGGGAATGAGAGAGGAATTGCAAAACACCTCATGGAGGGAGCTGATAAGTGATCATGGCATGGAAACATCATGGGGGGAAAATTTCAAAAAGGTAATTACTGAACTCGTACAAAGATATGTGCCAAAAAAGAGAAAGAAAAGAAAGAGAACAAGATGGATGACACAAGTAGTAAAAAAAGAGCTAATAACCAAATGGAACCTTTGGAGATGGTAAATTGTAATGGTTCTATTGGTACATAAAGTATGGTGACAATAAACACAAACACTTAGAGAATATATATATTTTTGGTCAAGTATACAGAAGTACGCAGGTGATACTTTGGTGAGCAATGGTGTGAGTTAAGCGCACTGAGAGTCGGTACAATATCTCGCAAGTGTCTGTTCTAGACCACACTTGAAAGTAGACTAGTTATTATTCACTACTCTGCTGCTTATATGCTCGGACAACACCTCACCGTTCTCCAAAGGTTAACAAGAATATTATGTGGAAGTTGGGAAAGGTTTGAGTTCCATAATTAGTACCAAGAAGAGCTGTGCTTCTCTCATTAGGCTAATGTGTTTGGAGTGAGTATATTATTGGGATAATCTACTCGCTACAGAACTCCCCCTCCAAGGGGATGAAAGGAAAACACTTGATCAAGGAACCTAGCTGGTCGGTGAATTGAACGCCCTGCTCGCGTTCTATAACCTTCAAAGTTAACTTCCTCCTCTTCACTGATGTCATCTAACTGGGGTGGTAGGGTGGGAGGTCGCACAGGATCGTCCTTCGTCGTAGGATCAGGTGGTGGTGCAGCTGGTAACTGGGGTTGTAGGATGGGAGGTCATACAGAATCGTCCGTTGTCGTAGGTGGCGGTGCTGCTGGTAACTGGTCAAAAAGTGAATGGCGTAGTCGGTGGATGTGTCTCTGAAGGGATGTGTGGGGCAGCATCACAGTGTGCTGGTTTAAGGCGATCGATGGAGATGTTTACCCGCTGTCCTCGGCGTTCAGTGGTGAAGAACTTCGGTGTTCGAGAAACCATTTTAAATGTTCATTCGTAAGGTGACTGTAGAGGGCGTTGAGCAGCGTCGATTCTTACAAACACATGTTCAGTTGTGTGGAGCTCATGAGGCACATATGTAGCACGAGTTGTCGGTTGGTGTGGTGGTGTAGGCCAAATGCTTGTCATGGTCGCCCGTAATTTCTGAACAAAAGTGGGGTCTGGGGGTGTGATGAATGACGTCTGGGTTAAGAATTCGCCCAGAAGCCGCAGGCTAGATCCATATACTAAGTCCGCTACCGAGAATCCACTGCCCTCCTTTGTGGCCGAACGAATGCCAAGCAAGATTAATGGAAGGTTGTCGATCCAATCATCAGGGTGTGCTTGAGCTCTTAGGGCGACTTTTAGTTGTCTATGAAAGCATTCTACCATTCCGTTCGACTCAGGGTGGTATGCTGTGGTTCGGCTGTGTGTGGTGCTGAGGAATTCCATAAGTTCCTTTCATAGATATGATTCGAACTGTCGTCCTTGGTTGGTGATGATGACAGAGGGGCTGCCAAAACAGGCGACCCATCCAAAGAGGAAAGCCTGGACCACTGACTCAGCTGAGATGTTGATTAATGGGATTGCTTCCGGCCATCTGGAGAATCGATCGATGCAGATGAGTAGATAAGAATATCCTCTTGCTGACGGTAACGGTCCAATGATGTCTACATGCACCACCTCAAAACGGTCAGAAAGTAACGGGAACTGTTGAAGAGGGCTCTTTGTGTGTTGATGTGTTTTCGCTCACTGGCACTGGAGACATGAGCAAGTCCATCGTCGAGCATCGGCATTGATTCCTGCCCATACGACACACTCCGTTAGTAGTTTCTGGGAAGCACGTACTCCTGGGTGTGCTAGGGAGTGAAATACTGAGAACATTTCCCAGCGAAACTGGACAGGAATGTAGGGCCCAGTCGATGTGTTTTCACTCGCTGGCACTGGAGACATGAGCAAGTCCATTGTCGAACATCGGCATTGATTGCTGCCCATACGACACGCTCCATTAGTAGTTTCTGGGAAGCACGTACTCCTGGGTGTGCTAGGGAGTGAAATACTGAGAACGTTTCCCAGCGAAACTGGGCAGGAATGTAGGGCCTAAGTGCTCCCGTCTATGAGGTGTCACAGATTATACTACCGCCACTTTCCATGGGAATCTTAATGAACCAGAGAGCTGTGTCAGATGTTCGTAATCGCTGCAGATCAGGGTCTTCCCGTTGTACACTGCTGATTACACAATAGTCCACCTGAGCTGGGTTTTTCATGACGTGGTTTATGGTGGGTCGAGACAGTGCATCGGCTATGATATTGTTAGTTCCTTTGACATGGCGGATATCCGAGGTAAATTAGGAGATAAATCCCAGGTGGTTGGCTACTTGAGGAGAGCGAGCATCACCCTTGGCCACCAGTGCATATGTGAGAGGTTTGTGGTCTGTAAGGATGTGGAAATTCCGTCCCTCGAGGAAGTGCCGGAAATGCTGTAGTAGATGGTGAGCAGTTCCCTATCAAAAGTGCGGTACTTCTCTTCAGCGGGTGACAGGCACGCTGAAAAGAATGCAATTGGGCACCATTCTCCTTCAATGAGCTGCTGTAGTACAGCACCAATAGCTGTGTTTGAAGCGTCAGTAGAGAGATTGGTGGGAGCATCAGACACTGGGTGTGCGAGTAAGGTGAATTCCGCCAGCTTGTGTTTTAAGTCGGTGAATGCTGTCTCTGCCTGGGGAGTCCACTCCAACAAAAGACGGGACGTATGTTTCCAACCACGTAAGAGGTTGTATAAGTGTCGCAAGATGTCTGAACAATGTGGCATGAATCGATGATAAAAGTTCACCACACCAAGAAATTCTTGCAACTTCTTTGGAGTAGAGGGGCACGGGAATTCCTTGATTGCCTCGATTTTCTTCTCTAGTGGTTGAATCCCTGCTGCTGACACACGGTGTCCCAAGAAATCCAGCTCTGGAACATGGAAAATACACTTCTCGGAGTTGAGCTGCAAATCGAAGTTGCGCAGACGGGCGAGAAGGAGTCGGAGGTGTAGCAGATGTTCTGTCGGTGATGTTCTGGCCACCAGCAGATCGTCAATGTAGGTGTAGCAAAAAGGAAGGTCCTTAACTACTTGGTCGATGAAGCGTTGGAATGTCTGGGCTGCATTCCGTAGACCAAAAGGCATCCGGATGAATTCAAACAGTCCAAAAGGTGTTGTGATCGCTGTTTTCAGAATGTCTGCCGGTTCCACAGGGATCTGGTGAAATGCCCACACAAGGTCAATTTTCTAAAAAACGGTTGTGTTGCTCAATCCTTGTGAGAAATCCTGGATGTGTGGTATTAGGTAGCGATCCGGCAGACTACGAACATTGAGAGCCCTGTAGTCCCCGCAAGGGCGCCATTCCCCTGGGGCTGTCTTTGGGACCATATGGAGAGGTGAAGCCCATGGACTGTTTGAAGGGCAGATTATTCCTGCCTCCTGTAGCCTGTTGAATTCAGCACATGCTACCGCCAATCGTTCCGGCATGGTCTGGCAAAGGTAGGTGCTCCCGTTGTAGTAATGTGATGCGTAATCGTATGTTGCACTTCTGGTCGAGGGCTGACGTTCACATCTTTGAAAAGGTCACATCTTTGAATTGATCCAGGAGTGCTTGAAGGTCCGTAGATGCGACTGGGGTGACGGTGTTAACCTGTGTAGAGGTATTAGGGAAGCCTCGAAGTACTGCACCTGCGGGATCCACAATAAGACGATGGTGTTGCAGGAAATCCCATCCAAGAATGGGTTGTTCCACATCCGCTATGAGGAAAGTCCGCGCACAACGACCCAGAGAGGTGAAATCGAGAACCAGGGCACGGGTCCCATATGTACAGATGGACGTACCATGGGCGGCTCGTCAGTCCAAACCAGGAGTGTGGGTTGGTTTGACCAGTGGGGGAGGCAACACACTAGCTGCTGCACCTGTGTCAACGAGGAAACGACGTTTGGTTATGTCAGATATGTAGAGCAGTGTAGTGTTTGAAATGGCGGGGTTACTGGACATTAACAGTCCCCGCCGAAGTAGTTCCCGGCCAGGAACAAGGAGCCCTACAGTTGTGGGCTTGGTGTCCGAACCTTTGGTGGTAAGAACAAAGCTCTTCTCGGTGTTCTTGCTGCCGCCTAGATCCTGATATTGAATTCGTGTGGTACGTCCTCCTTGGACGGAAGAAACGTCGGTTCTGGAGGACATCGAGTTGTTGGGTGTCTGTAGTCTACTGTGTTTTACTGAGGTGGGACAGCGTAGCATTATCAGACGTCGTATGAAACCGGTGTGCCAGTGTAGCCGGGCTAATGGGGTGTCGTCAGCCATGCTGAATAGAGCCAGTTCCTTCACAATTATCACATCAATCCTGCTATTATCAGAATCCTGGTCATTTATACCACAGCCAGGGATCTTCTGTAATACTATCATCACTAAATAATACCAGTTACATATATTTTTGGCATTTTTAGGTGATGCTGTGATCACAAACTGAACAGCAATGCAGTGAGCTCATGCTGCGTGCACCAGCCTTGGTGGCTCAGTCAGTACTGAGGCTCTCACATCTGGGAATGTTGCCCACGATTTAAAAAAAATGGCGTCTGTTTATAAGAGCCCTGAGGAAAGTGATGTGAACCCCGAGATGTATCTGCGGGCCATTTAAATCTTGCGTAGTACTCCAAAACTGCATATTGATGCGCACTTTTGCATCAGTTACTTAAAACTTCATATGCAATTTTGTGCAGTTTAAGGGTTAATGTCGATAAATGCAAGCTCTTGCATGTGGGGCATAATAATCCACATCACACTACCAAATTGTTTACCTTTACCTTCTAGGAAAAGAAAGTAGTCGTTCAACTGTATAAGTCTCTGTATAAGTCACCTGGATTATTGCATCCAGGCAAGGAGAAAGATCTCCAGAAAAACAGTTGCTCTGGAGTAACATTGGGCAACAAAAATCATACCAGAGCTTAATCATCTCGTATCAGAAACAGTTGAGGACCACTGGGCTAACAACACTGCAGGCAAGGCATGACAGAACAGATCTAATAGAAACCTTCAAAATGCTAAACAATATAGATGATATTGATTTGGACACTTTCTTCAAAAGGTCAGATTTAACACGGATGAGGAGCAACGGGTTAAAGCTCAACAAGACACAATGTAGGACAGAAAACAGAAATGCGTTTTCACCCCATAGGATTGTAAACCCGTGGAACCGCCTTCCAACCGAAGCTGTAAAATGCGAAAACTCTGCTGGGTTTTAAAATACAGATAGAAAAGATCATCCAGGCAAATGGGGGGACCCTTGACAAGCTGTTAGCTTTCTGTCCTCATCGAGGCCACTAGTATTAATGGCCCTCATATAAATCAGGTAAATACAGTACTGAACAGCTTCAGGCAAGCCACACCACAATACTAAACAGCTTTAAGAGGCCAAGACATGATATTGAACGGTTTCAAGCATGTCAAGACACAATACTAAACAGCTTCAAGAAGCCAGACCATGATACTGAACAGCTCCAAGAAGCCAAGCCATGATAATGAACAGCTTCAAGCAGGCCAAGCCGTGATACTGAAAATCCTCAAGCATGCCACGCCACAATATTGAACAGCTTTGAGAAGGCCAAGACATGATACTGTACTGCTTCAAGCAGGCCAGGATGTGATATTGAACTGCTTCAAGCAGACCAAGTAAGCCAAGCCAACATGCTAAGCCATCCATCTAAGCCATCATGCTAAGCCAACAAGGTAAGCCATCCATCTATGCCAAGAAGCTAAGCCATCCATCTTAGCCAATAAGCTAAGTCATCCATCTAAGCCATTCAAAGAAATGAAATAGTATTTTCTCATAGTTTGATTTGAGAGAGCAGTAATTCTCAAACTTTACGCAAATGAATATCTAAAGAAATAGAGTACTGTACTGTAAACTACACTATCTATATTATATATACTGTATATATATAAACCATAATTAAAAACCCACCAATCTAAATCTTTTTTCCTAAAATGTTCATCTTTATCTTGTGAAGAATGGTTGGCTCTGAAGGTCTCAAACCCAGTGTTATTGGTATTTCTGCTTGAGAACAAGTCCTTTCCTGAGAATCCGTTGGAGCCAATATTGGAAGTGTTGTGGTGCGTACTGGTGGTGCTGTCTCCTGTGTACCGACTGTAACTAGGCCCTTGGCACCCAACACCTGGGGATGGGTCAGCACCCCAACCAGAGACTCCAGTTCTCTTAGAAATATCATCCAACCTGCAATGAGAAAACTCTTCTTAGATACAAATACATATTATATAATATATTATTATTCTTATTATGCATTATATATATATATATATATATATATATATATATATATATATATATATATATATATATATATATATATATATATATATATATATATATGTATATATATATATATATATATATATATATATATATATACACACACACACACACACACACACACATACAGTGGCACCTCGATTAACGAGTTTAATCCATTCTGGCACCGAGCTTGTTATGTGGAAAACTCATCTTAAGAAACAAATTTCCCCATTTAAAATAAAGGAAATAAATTTAATCCGTTCCACTCCCAAAAACATCTGTACTTGTATGACATTTTATAATGTAAATATAATACTGCACATGTAATTATAAAAGTTTTGTTGTACTGTTTTCATGTTTACTTTACCTAATGAACAGTCGTTGCTGGCTTGAGGGAGATGATGGGGAGGTGGGAAGGAGGAGAGGGGTTATGGTGTGGAAGGAGAATCCACCTCTGAGTCAGGTAGGCTCTCTCTTCTTGGGAATTTCACCCCACTGGGACTGGGATGTGGTTCACTATCACTGGCTCTTCTTTTCTCTACTTTTGCAAAGAACGTATCTATTGACAATTGCTTTTGTCTTTGTTTTAGGATGTTCCAAAAACAAGACAGTAAATTGTCTTTAAAAATGTTCACACACCGTGTTGTCACTGCTTTATCAGGGCAGCTTTTCCAAGAATGCGGTCAAGGGAGCCGGCCGGCCGAGAGGACAGCATGCTGGACTTGTGATCCTGTGGTCCTGGGTTCGATCCCAGGCGCCAGCGAGAAACAATGGGCAGAGTTTCTTTCACCCTATGCCCCTGTTACCTAGCAGTAAAATAGGTACCAGGGTGTTAGTCAGCTGTCACGGGCTGCTTCCTGGGAGTGGAGGCCTGGTCGAAGACCGGGCCGCGGGGACACTAAAAAAAGCCCCGAAATCATCTCAAGATAACCTCAAGATAACCTTTTCAAACATTCCCAACACTGCCCTGATCTCACTGGAAGAGGCAGCATCCTCTCTTGCCTCCTCATCCCCTTACTAATGGTGCAAATTGTTGATGAGGACCTGACATACTCCCTTGTGAGATCAGTCACACAGACATCAAGCTCATGCTTTGCTATAATTTCCTTCTTCAAATCCACAGTAATTATGTCTTTCTTCCTCTTAACAACACTATCTTTAGAACACAGCTTCTTTGGCGATATCGTGTGTTACAAATTGTAGTCACACAACCACAAAAACTAAAGAAAAGGGCAAATAAATGCAGAGGGATGCTTGTCGTGCACGATGCAACAACAACACTGGCGTCTGAGGCATCCGAGAATTTGCGAGAATCCGCGAGACGCTGGGAAGCACCATGTGGTTTTGCTTGTTAATAGAGGTGAAGCTTGTCAATAGAGACAAATTAGCTGCAAGTGGCTAGCTCGTTACTCGAAATGCTCGTAGATTGAACCACTCGTTAATCGAGGTGCCACTGTGTACATATATATATATATATATATATATATATATATATATATATATATATATATATATATATATATATATATATATATATATATATATATATATATTAGTATATTTTGGTAGCAGTCTTTCCTGTAGACATATATTATTAAATATGACCGAAAAAGTAAGATTAATAATTCTAACACGAATTTTCTCAATCTTTCGTACATTTCTTTTCACTGTTGATGGTAATTCAAAAATCAATTCTCCAAAATTCATTTTTATTTCTAGTCTAAAATGAATTTTGGAGAATTGATTTTTGAATTACCACCAACAGTGAAAAGAAATGTACGAAAGATTGAGAAAATTTGTGTTAGAATTATTAATCTTACTTTTTCGGTCATATTTAATAATATATATATATATATATATATATATATATATATATATATATATATATATATATATATATATATATATATATAGTATATATATACAGTATATATATATATTGGTGTATACTGGCAGCAGGTTTTCTTTCAAACATGTTTCATTGAATATGACCGCATATTCTGTATCATTTCTAACAAGAGAAATGTTGAACAAGAATACCTGCATAATAGACAAAACCCAAGATGCAAGAAGATTACAAATTCTTGAGGCAATTCACATAAGAATAGAACAACCTACCATGAACACCCAAATCACGGAACTATTTACTCTACCCACCATGAGAGTAAGGACAAGACCAGAACATAACGATGCCAACACAGAAGACAATGTCCAACATAATAGGCCAATTACACTGGATTAATCTTTGTGTTTAGATAGGAGCTGCCTCGTATGGGCCAATAAGCCTTCTGCAGTTACCTCTATGTTTCACCTCACATTTATCCCTTATGTATCCCCCATGTTTTCACCTTTATTGTATTATATCCTGACCCAGTGCGGGTATAAAATCAACCAGCATTGTAAGATCTGTTCACTTGAGAATGAACCATGGAGGTTCGAAACGTTGTACAAATTGTATAAATAAGTGTAATACACTCTACAGTAAATCACTTCTTTTCTTGACCTTAAAAGTACGAAAATGAGTTTTGGAGAACTCCTATTTCAAGTAAGCCCTGATGCTAAGAAAATAGTTAGAGGGATAGAAGCCCTAAACCAGAAAATAATAAATACAGTATATATATGTATATATATATATATATATATATATATATATATATATATATATATATATATATATATATATATATATATATATATATATATATATATATATATGTCGTACCTAGTAGCCAGAATGCACTTCTCGGCCCACTATGCAAGGCCCGATTTGCCTAATAAGCCAAGTTTTTCTGAATTATTATATTTTCTCTAATTTTTTTCTTATGACATGATAAAGCTACCCATTTCATTATGTATGAGGTCAATTTTTTTTTATTGGAGTTAAAATTAACGTAGATATATGACCAAACCTAACCAACCCTACCTAACCTAACCTAACCTATCTTTATAGGTTAGGTTAGGTTAGGTAGCCGAAAAAGTTAGGTTAGGTTAGGTTAGGTAGGTTAGGTAGTCGAAAAACAATTAATTCATGAAAACTTGGCTTATTAGGTAAATTGGGCCTTGCATAGTAGGCTGAGAAGTGCGTTCTGGCTACTAGGTACTACATATATATATATATATATATATATATATATATATATATATACAGTGGCACCTCGACATACGATTGCCCCTACTTACGATAATTTTGAGTTATGATGTAAATTTCATCAAAAAATGCGACTCGACATCCGATGGTGTCGTCGACTTCTGATATTTGTTGGTACAGGTTCGGGTCGACCGAGCGCGTAGTTCCCAGTCACGCGGCTGACCTGCCTCAGTTTACTACAACTGCCTGCTTAGTGACGATCGCGCCTATAAGAAATTATTTTTTTGCATTTTGAACAATTAAGTAATTATTATATATCACGCCAAGTCCCAGGAAAGTCAGTGGTAAGGCTCAACATATGAAAACCCATGTAAGGATGACTATAGAGCAGAAACAAGAGTACAGAATGTCTCTTCCTCAACAATTAAGAAAATGTGTGCAGCATGGGAAGAATTGCAAACCTTTGCTGAAACGACTCACCCCAAATCAAGCTGCAGTAGGTCATTGCCTTAACCTATTCAATGACACTCTGATGCATCATTACAGACAAATGTTAAAACGAAGGGATAAACAAATGTCTCTTGACAAATTTGTAGTGAGACAAACAAGCACTGAACCACAACCAGGTCCTAGTGGTATTCAGGCAAAACGTAGGAGAGAGAGTACCCCAGAGAAAACACCATTGCCTGATGTGATAATGGAAGGGGGACTTCCCTTCCAAACAGTAACAACTCTCCTCCTCCCCCTTATCACCATCTTCCATACGCCATCAAGAGCCCTCCATAAAGGTAAGAGAAACTTTGGTTCTGTATTGTAGTTAGAAAAAACATTGTATCCAGTATAAAATGTATTTGTATGTTAATATTTTGGAGGGTGGGGAATGGATTATTTCAATTCTCTTTATTTCTTATGGGAAAAATCGCTTCGACTTACGATATTTCGACTTACGATCCGTCTCTGGGAACGGATTAGCATCGTAAGTCGAGGCCTCATTGTATATATAAAGTAATGCATCCTGGAGGCATCTCTGGTGGCAATGAACCAACTCCAATTCGTTGCACTGCAGCAAACTGGGCCTGGTCGCATATAGTTCATTGAATTGAGGTTGTACTGTATATTAGTAAATAAACAATAGTTGGTCGCATTTGGAATGTAATAACTTGACCATCAGCATCCTTGTCATGTCTTTGTCAAAACTTAGTGCATTCAAAATTATATAAAACCAGCTTTGAATGTAATGAAACGCTATTTTCTGGGTGAGCCCCGGAGGCTCCCTGGAGCTTATCGGGCTAATGTATGTTATATTAGACCACGACATTAGCTACGGAGTTCAAACCTACCAGGGACCATGAGCCAGAACCTGGACCTGGCCTCTTCAGAGAGGTTTCTGGGAGTAATGGCCCTGGAAAGCCCCCCTGTGGTTGGGGGGCTTTCCTTATCTGCCATCGACTGGGGTTAGGCACCCAGAAAGGTAGGCATAACAAAACATACCCCACATGGTAAGAAACTAAACAAAAAACAGAACAGAGAGGTAGAAACTCCCTACAATCCCAAGGAAAGAAGCAAACATCACATTTTACTGCCGTGCCACTCGTCTTCGTAGCCCTCCCTCCCTGAGTGGGGAAGGGGGGGGGGCCCCGGACCTCACTGCACTGGCTGCCTAGCACTCTAGTTCAGAAGCTAAGCTTCAACCAATGCAAAAAACTGCTGACCTATGTGAGGAAGGGTTGCCAGGAAGCCTCCAGGGCTCACTCGGAAAATGAGACAGCCGTGAACTCCCGAACCGTGCTGTGAGCCCGACGGAAGGACGGACCCCCACCGTCCCCGGCCAGCCTGGTGAGCACTGGTCACAAAGCTCCAGCCGAGAGATGACCCATCCGTGAACACATCGAGTGAAGGCTCGGGGAGGCACCAAGGCACGGAACCCCGAAAACCCTGAAGAGGAAGCTGGCATCACAGCACTAACACAAGGTCCCCAGAGGACGAACCCAACAATAGTGAGAGAGGCAGATAGGCGTCCCCGAAGGAACCAAAACAGACGCCGAAGCCAAACCCGACCCGGCGGGCAGACCAGCACGGCAAAGTACAGACTCCCACACAACCGCTCGAGCAACCGCCGATTGAACCAGAACACCCTCAAAAACAGCCGAAGGCAGGACCGCAGCCTCAGCAATGCCTCTGGAGGGAGAGACAAAGAAGCGGTCCAAAATTCCGAAACAAGACCCAGCCAGGTCCGAACCTGGGATGGAACCAGATGGAATATCCTCCTGTTCACCATGAACCTGAACCTGGCAATCTGCAAAGAACCACACCCTTGGCAAGCAGACAAGTGGACTGACTGGAAGTCCACACCAGCCAGTCGTCGAGGAAGGCCAGAAACCAAATCCCGAGCAAACGAGGACAGGTCATCAAGATCCGGTAAAGATGATCCGGTAAAGGTCTAGGGACACCATCCAGGCACCCGGCCGCAACAGAAGCCGGACCAGAGACAACAGTCATTCAAAGAGGGGCAAAGAATCCAGGGCGCACACTGAACATGCCCAGAAGAACCACAGATCCGCAAAGGCCCATGTCGGCATTGGAACAGGCGGGAACCCCGTAACGATGGAGCGGATCGACCACATCCAAATGCACCCACCCCAAGATGACATGACAAAGCGCAGGGGAAGAAGCCCAACCTGCCCCCCCCCCCCAAAAGGGGAGGAGCCACTCGACACCAACAGAGGCCGGACCACAACCATAAACGCCCATGAACTGCGGGACCAAGCGAGAGCCAACAGAGCAAACTTCCCCCCCCCCCCAGTGCCCCATCAGTAGCGAAGGGAATGGAGCCCCTTCCGGAAGAAAACGTATTATATATATATATATATATACATATATATATATATATATATATATATATATATATATATATATATATATATATATATATATATATATATATATATATATATATATATATATATATGTCTCATTGAATATGACCGCATATTCTGTATTTACTATCTTCTGATTTAGGGCTTCTATCCCTCTAACTATTTTCTTAGCATCAGGGCTTAGCTGAAAGAGGAGTTCTCCAAAACTCATTTTCGTAATTTCAAGGTGAAGAAAAGAAGCGAATTACTATAGAACGTATTACACTTATTTATACAATTTGCACAACGTTTCAAACCTCCATGGTTCATTCTCAAGTGAAAAGAATTTTCAGAACTGGTTGATTTTATACCCGCACTGGGTCAGGTGATAAGACAATAAAGGTGAAAACATGGGGGATACATAAGGGAGAAATGGGGGGCGAAACATAAGAACATAAGAATAGAGGTAACTGTGGAAGGCCAATTGGCCCATACGAGGCAGCTCCTATCTACATACAAAGATTAATCAGGTGTAATTGGCCTGTTATGTTGAACAGTGTCTTCTGTGTTGGCATCGTTATGTTCTGGTCTTGTCCTTAACCCTCAAACCGCGCATATCATATATAAATGATATCAGTGACAAAACCGAAACCGCGCACATAATTTATATATGATTTCGTGTCTAGCGCTATAATTTAAACGCCCCGCCTGGGATACGGGCAGCTATAGTACAGCCACGACCGATAGTTGCCAGATGCCACCTAGAAAAAAAATCCAGGCCAACATTCTTGGGTGTTACAGCGTCAATATTGAGCAAGCCACCAAGGCTGGTGCACGCAGCATGAGCTCACAGCACCGCTGTTCAGCTTGTGACCACAGCATCGCCTACAAATACCATAATATAAATGATACTGCTATTATTTAGCAGTGATAGTATTACTGAAGCCCCCTGACTGTGATAAAACTGACCAGGATTCTGATAATAGCAGGATTGTGGTGATATTTAGCGCTGTGCTCCATGGAGGGAGGAGTAAGGCTGTGGGAGGGAGGGTTGTGGCGTCGTTTTCTGACTGTGTGTGGTCACCATTTATTGACTGCACTCACCATACCAGCTTAGTGGTTCGCCATGGTGAACACAAATGTAGATACTTATATATAACGTGTGTATAGTGTGAGATAACAGCGAGAGGAGTAGGTTGGGAGCCGCCATTTTGGTGAGGGAGGAGCGTCGTCTGCACGACTTGGCATGTTGTTTACTGATGGCCACTATGATCTTTGGGCACCATACCAGCTTATTTGTTCAGGTATGGTGAATAAAACAGGTAGATACTTATATATAATGTGTGTATATAGCGTAATAACACCACAAACAATATTGTTGGAGGACAAATATTAGTGCGTCTGGCCTTGAGGGCGGCCGCCGATCAGCTGACTGTGTGAGTAGCTACGTCTTTATGCTTTTACTCACCATACAAGCTTAGATGTACAGTTATGGTGAACAAAACATGTAAATACGTATATATAATGTCTGTTTATAGTGAATAAATACAGAAAGAGTATTGTGGGAGGTGAATGAGGGTGAGTGAGGTGGTGTTGAGGGAGGGAGTGGCAGTGAGTGGCTCGCTGGTGTTTGGCGATCACTCCTCGTTGCTTTTTGACTCACAAGACAACTTAGTAGTTCGTTATGGTGTACAAAACATGCAAATACTTATATATAACCTGTGTATATAGTGTAACAACAGCAAAACTATTTGTTTATTGTTTTATGAACATAATAATTGAATCACTAATATGCACACCATAATTTTGAGTACAGCGATGGTTCACACATTTTATAATATAAATATACCACAATTCACTGTATGGAATAATATTACTGCAAAAAAACTAAGAAAAAATCAGAGACATTAAAATAATTAGGTAATAATATATTTGTGGCAACTGCCGTCTGACAGCTCGGGCGGAGTAGACCTCGTCTGGCAAAGGCTCTGCCAACGCCCCTTTTTTGCCACACTTCCCTACCCTATTGCGGCTTAAATATGCCACCTACGATTTTTTTGTTATTTTTTCCGTGATCAGGGAACAAAAATGAACACTTCTATAAGACGAAAGAATTTTTCGGATTTTTTTTTTTTGTTGCGCCTGTGGGTGTGAATTCCATTTGGGCCCCTAGCGGTTTGAGGGTTAATCTCATGGTGGGTAGAGTAAATAGTTCCGTGATTTGGGTGTTCATGGTAGGTTGTTCTATTCTTATGTGAATTTCTTGAAGCAATTACACCTGATTAATCATTGTATGTAGATAGGAGCTGCCTCGTATGGGCCAATAGGCCTTCTGCAGGTTGTTCTATTCTTATGTGAATTTCTTGAAGCAATTTATGAGGTTGGCAAACTTTGGTCAATAAGACAAGACCTCTCCAAGGAAGACAGAGAAAAGCTGAAAATGAACCTAATTGAGGCAAAACATCAAAATGGGGATAGAAATGAAAAAGACAGAAATTCTTTTTTCTACAAAGTGACAGGGACTGGAAAGCTTGTGAAATGGGACATAAAAACAAAGCAACAAGATCAGTAGTGAAAGGGGGAGTAAAGAGCAAAGGAAAAGGGAACATGTTCCTGAAAATTGTATATACCAACATAGATGGAGTGAGGTCAAAAACTTTGGAGTTGCAAGATATAATCCAGCTTAGGGTCCCAGATATTGTCGCATTATCAGAGATGAAACTTGAAGGAAATATAATAAATGAAGTCATATTCCCAAGGGGCTATTCAGTTTGGAGACGTGACAGGAAAACAAGGAAGGGAGGAGGAGTGGCTGTACTGGTGAAAAAACACCTGAAGGTAAGAGAGTTAATTTTTGAAAACCCTCGAGATATTGACATAATGGCATTGCAGATTTGGAATCAGGATGATAAGCTGATAATTTTAAATGCCCACAGCCCACCAGCAAGCAACACATGGACAAAGGCAGAACTGGATGACAAACGAGAGGGCGTCATAATGGTCATGAGAGATATTATTGTACAAGCAGATAAAGATAAATCACGACTGTTGATACTGGGGGACTTCAACTTTAAAGCAATAGACTGGGAGGCCTATGAAGCAAGAACGGAGGACTTTTGGACATGCAGATTGTGAACCTCATTCTGGAGACATTCTTGTATCAACACATAAAGTAGGCCACAAGAATGAGGGAAGGAGATGTACCGTCAGTACTGGATCTAGTATTTACCAGGAAAGAAGAAGAGATATTTGACATCCAGTACCTTCCTCCCTTAGGAAAGAGTGATCACATCCTGTTAGACATTGATTATGCTTTAAGATATCATCTAGAAGAAAATGGGGGACATTGAAACAGTTGATAAACTCGATTTAAGGAGAGGTCACTATGGGGAACTTCAAAATTTTTTTAATGAGTGTAATTGGACAGAATTGTTGCTAGGCAGGGAAGTAAATTAAATGTATGCCAATTTTTTAAAAATATACGAGGAAGGCACACAAACATTCATACCAAAACAGAGATGCAGGGCCAGAAAACAGGATTGGTTCGACAGAAATTGTGAGAGGGCAAGAGACCAAAAGGCACAAAAATGGAATCAGTATAGGAAGAGGCCAAACCCCCAAACATACAAGCGATACAAAGATGCGAGAAACAACTATACAGCAGTAAGGAGAGAGGCAGAAAGAAATTTTGAAAAAGGGATAGCAGATAAATGTAAAACAGAACCGGGCCTATTCTTCAAATTCATAAACAACAAATTGCAGGTAAAGGATAATATCCAGAGGTTGAAAATGGGAAACAGATTCACGGAAAATGAAAAGGAAATGTGTGAAACATTAAATGAAAAGTTCCAAAGTGTGTTTGTACAAAATGAAATCTTCAGAGAACCAGACACAATAAGAATTCCAGAGAACAACATAGAGCGGATAGAGGTGTCTGGAGATGAAGTGGAAAATATGCTAAAGGAGCTCGGGAAGAACAAAGCAGCTGGCCCAGATGGCGTTTCACCATGGGTTCTGAGAGAATGTGCATCTGAGCTCAGCATTCCACTTCACCTGATCTTTCAGGCATCCCTGTGTACAGGAATCGTAGCAGACGTGTGGAAACAGGCTAACATAGTTCCAATCTACAAAAGTGGCAGCAGGGAAGACCCCCTCAATTATAGACCTGTATCATTGACAAGTGTAATAGTGAAAGTATTGGAAAAGCTAATCAAAACTAAATGGGTAGAACACCTGGAGAGAAATGATATAATATCAGACAGACAGTATGGTTTTCGATCTGGAAGATCCTGTGTATCAAATTTACTCAGTTTCTATGATCGAGCCACAGAGATATTACAGGAAAGAGATGGTTGGGTTGACTGCATCTATCTGGACCTAAAAAAGGCTTTCGACAGAGTTCCACATAAGAGGTTGTTCTGGAAACTGGAAAATATTGGAGGGGTGACAGGTAAGCTTCTATCATGGATGAAAAATTTCCTAACTGACAGAAAAATGAGGGCCATAATCAGAGGCAAGGTATCGGATTGGAGGAATGTCACGAGTGGAGTACCACAGGGTTCAGTTCTTGCACCGGTAATGTTCATTGTCTACATAAACGATCTACCAGTGGGAATACAGAATTACATGAACATGTTTGCTGATGATGCTAAGATAATAGGGAAGATAAGAAACAAAGATGATTGTCATGCCCTTCAAGAAGACCTAGACAAAATAAGTATATGGAGCAACACTTGGCAAATGGAATTTAATGTGAATAAATGCCATGTTATGAAATGTGGAATTGGAGAACATAGACCCCACACAACCTATAAATTGTGAGAAATCTTTAACCAATTAACTGCGCCAACCAAGTTTTCTCAGTAGGCGGGAAACTGCGCCAACCGAGAAAACTCGTTTTGATTTTTCGTAACCAATTCTAAATGTGTACGAGGTTGGTTGTGTATGAAATGGACTCTTAGGACCTCCAGTGAGAGCCAGCCATCTTGGAAAAAAATCCCAGAATGCCCTAGGGCTGCTGGCTGGGTTAGTACTGAATGAGCAACCATGGGTGGCGCACACGCTTCTGGCTCCCAAACACCTGTCCGACGTGGTGTTGAAAGATAATGACCTGTCGGTGAAATTCAAACCTTATTGTTTGAAGAACATAAAGGTCATAATATTGGGGAAGCCAGGCACAATAAGGACCTAACACAAAGGTCGGATGCAAGTAATACAGCACCTATGAGGACGATATTGCGAGCGTATCCAGTTGTAGCTCTGAGCGTCACCCTTGCAATCCTATGCTATTTATTTAGATGATACTTAGATGAATCGTTTTCTGTGTTCAGTAATGATGCATCTGATACAAATAGCATAGATGAACAGTGTTAGCGGCTTCCATGGTGGTGTTTTCCATAGATATTTTCAAGAATACCTGAATCTCTTCCCAACTGACGGACACTCTTGAGGCTGGCTGAATCTCTTCCTGACTGACGGACACTCTTGAGGTACACTGAATCTCTTCCTGTGTGGGACCATACAAAGCGATCTTTTCAAGACTACCTTACAAACTGATCTTTTCCTATAATCTTTTCAATACTACCTTATGCTTTACAAGCTTGGTTATATACAACCTACAAGTTCTAAAGCCAAGGGTGTACGTGAGTGCATTATTTGCAAGCACACAGAATGAAGAAACAGGAAGCGAAAATTTATTTGTACCTGGTGCACTGAGAGCGAAGTCGCGCTGCGTACCATGGGCTACTTCGTTGATTATTACTCACTTCTGAAGTACTGAGTGTGTAATATAGTGTGTTACTGTGTAAATAGTGTGTGAAACTGTACATATTGTAATTTTTGTGATTTTTTAACAGGTAATATTGCGACAATAAACATTTATTGTGGACACATTACTGACACATGTGTCACAGTTCCATGGAACATTATGAACGTTCTACTGTATACATATTGTAAAGGACACAAATATGCATCATATACGATAAAGAAACAAATAAAACCGCATTGGAAATACATAAAACAAATAATTGAAAATATAGTTGTGGCAACACCCGGTGCTTGAATGGCCCGCGCGACCGGGTCTGGGCGAGTCACGCACGGGCGACCAGGCCCTGATGACGTCACAGCGCATCTTGTCCACGTCCCTACAGCCAAAGTAAGTGGAATTTGGTACTTATTTTTACATAGACATGTTCAGAGATGGGAATTTATCATTTTACGAAGAAAAAAGAACTTTTTGGGAACACTTCATTTCATGCGCACCGGGGGAATTTCTCAATAAACTCCGCGCAGCACGGTGGTTAAAGAATTCTGACAAAGAAAGGGATCTAGGGGTGGTTCTAGATAGAAAACTGTCACCTGAGGACCACATTAAGAACATTGTGCAAGGAGCCTATGCTACACTTTTTAACCTCAAAATTGCTTTTAAATACATGGATGGAGAAATACTAAAGAAATTGTTCACGACTTTTATTAGACCAAAGCTGGAATATGCAGCGATTGTGTGCTGCCCATATCTTAAGAAGCACATCAACAAACTGGAAAAGGTACAACGACATGCTTCTAAGTGGCTCCCAGAACTGAAGGACAAGAGCTTCGAGGAGAGGTTAGAGGCATTAAATATGCAAAAACTAGATGATAGAAGAAAAAGAGGCGATATGATCACTACTTTCAAAATAGTAACAGGAATTGATAAAATTGATAGGGAAGAATTCCTGAGATCCGGAACTTCAAGAACAAGAGGTCATAGATTTAAACTAACGAAACAAAGCTGCCTGAGAAATATATGAAAATTCACTTTTGTAAACAGAGTGGTAGATGGTTGGAACAAGTTAAGTGAGAAGATGGTGGAGGCCAAAACCGTCAGTAATTTCAAAGCATTATACAGTATCCACTCAATTTAACGGCCTCTTTTATACCGATCTGCCGGTAATAACGACCGGTTTGGGAGACCGGTATTTAGAGCCTCATATAACGGTCTGGTGGTCGATATTACTGAAGGTCGGTATTGGGTTTGTCTTGGCATCAGAGGGTCCTCACATGGCAAGCAGGCTGCCTACCCCTTTCATCCCTTCCCTCACCCTCACTGAACCTCTACCCCCACACCCTCACTTTCTGCCTCCCCCCCCCACCAAGACCCTTCTGGGAAATGGCTCAGTAGACTGCCAGCCAGCCAGAGACAGCCTGGAGAATCTCCATCTAATAAAGCATTCATGAAACAAGTATTTTATAACTTTTTATTATCCTAATATTATTACTAAACAAAATCTGTAAGCAAAAAAATATATATGATGTACATCCAGAATTTAATTAAGAAACATCTGGTTAACTGGGTCAAGTGTTAGGCTTATCTCTTCCCTTCCCCACCACCGACACCCCCCCCCCATACTTCCCATACACTCGCTGTCTCTGCTTCACTTCAACATCCATTGTGCTCCATCCCTCCCTCCTTCCTTCCATCCCTCCCTCCCTTCCATCCCTCCCTCCTTCCTTCCATCCCTCCCTTCCTCCCTTCTTTCATCCCTCCCTTCCTCCCTCCTTCCATCCCTCACTTCCTCCCTCCTTCCATCCCTCCCTTCCTCCCTCCTTCCATCCCTCCCCTCCATCCCTCATTCCTTCCCTTCATCCCTCCCTTCCTCCCTCCTTCCCTTCCTCCCTCCATCCCTTCTTCCCTCCCTCCATCTCTCCCTCCTTCCCTCCCCTCCATCCCTTCCCCCCTCCTTCCCTCCTCCCTCCATCCCTCCCTCCCTCCTTCCTTCCATCCAAACATCTGGTTGCGAGCCGGTTCCTTCCCCCACCACCGACACCCCCTCGCCCCCCCAAACTTCCTATACACACGCTCTCTCTGCTTCACCTCAACAACCATAGCTCCATCCCTCTCTCCCTCCCTCCATCAATCCATCCCTCCATCCATCTCCATCCTACCATCCATCTCCATCCACTCCCCCCCTGCCTACCACCCAGCCTCTGCCTGCCTGCCTGCCTCCCTCCCTCCCAAGCTCTGCCTTCCTCCTTGCCTCTCCCTCCCTGCCAACCTCCCAGCCTCTCCCTGCCTACCTCCCAGCCTCTCCCTGCCTGCCTGCCTGCCTCCCTCCCTCCCAAGCTCTGCCTTCCTCCTTGCCTCTCCCTCCCTGCCAACCTCCCAGCCTCTCCCTGCCTACCTCCCAGCCTCTCCCTGCCTGCCTGCCTACATTTCAGCCTCTCCATCCCTGCCTGCCTGCCCATCCACCCACCAGTCAGCCATCACTAACACAACGAGTGCATTTGGAGCCAACATGGTGCACGGATGTTCCTTGATTGTGCAGATATGTCCAACAAAGTCACGGAATGAATACTCCAGCCTCATGACAAATCAAAACAATGTGCAGTGAATCTGTGACGTCACAGGGTAGAAAGCACTAGAGTGGTGGACCCAGTGGCTGTACATGGTGCACAGTGCGACTTCGCTCTCGTTACACCAGGTACAGATAAATTTTCGCTTCCTGTTTCTTCATTCTGTGTGCTTGCAAATAATGCACTCACGCACACCCTTGGCTTTAGTACTTGTAGGTTGTATGTAGCCAAACTTATAAAGCATAAGGTAGTATTGAAAAGATTATAGGAAAAGATCAGTTTGTAAAGTAGTCTTGAAAAGATCGCTTTGTATGGTCCCACACAGGAAGAGATTCAGCTAGCCTCAAAGAGTGTCCATCAGTCAGGAAGAGATTCAGGTATTCTTGAAAATATCTATGGAAAACACCACCATGGAAGCTGCTAACACTGTTCATCTATGCTACTTGTATCAGATGCATCATCACTGAATGCAGAAAATGATTCATCTATGTATCATCTAAATAAATTGGAGATAGCATAGAATTGCAAGGGTGATGCTCAGAGCTACAACTGGATACACTCGCTGTATCGTCCTTATAGGTGCTGTATCACTTGCATCCGACCTTTGTGTTAGGTTCTTATTGTGCCTAGTTTCACCAATATTATGACCCTTATGTTCTTCAATCAATAAGGTTTGAATTTCACTGACAGCTAGAGCGTTATCCCGTCAACACCGCGTTGGACAGGTGTTTGGGAGCCAGAGGCGCGTGTGCCACCCATGGTTGCTCACTCAGGACTAACCCCGCCAGCAGCCCTAGAGCATTCTGGGAATTTTTTCCAAGATAGCTGCCTCTCACTGGAGGTCCTAAGAGTCCAATTTCATACACAACCAACCTTGTACCCAATTAGAATGGGTACCGAAAAATCAAAAAGAGTTTGCTTGGTTGGTGCAGTTTCCTGCTGACCGAGAATACTCGGTTGGCGCAGTTAAGTGGTTAAAGAAAGGGAAGAGTCCAGAGGAAAGGCAGCAAAGAAAGGGCCACTGGTAAGACCCAGAAGCCTCAGCAGGAAAATCAAGCTCAAAAACCTCCGTCCCGCAACCCGAACGGGGCAGCCCCGAAGCCGTTCGAGTCTCGGCGCCAACTAAACCCCGCCCCGACCCCGAAACCTGCAGACGATCAGGAGCCAGGAACAGGGAGGGGAAAGAGGTGAACAACACCTAACCAAATAGGGCGGTCCCGGGGCATCCAGATGGGAAACCAACCTAGCGCGTTGCAGGAACCAAAACAAAGCTTGCAACGTGGGTGCTCCCTGTACTCTGAACAGTAAGGACATCAGAGGAGCATTGGTGAACAAGCAGAGAACACATCTCGCAAGACTCTGGGTCAAGATATCAGTGACCCAACAGGCAGCATGATGTAGGCAAAAAGAGGTGACTGTCATCCTGAGACAAGGGAACAGCAACCAACGAACCCCGCACAGGATGGAATGGAACCCGGAAGACACATCCAGTGGTCCACTGAGCCCTGACAGGGTTTTCCAGGGCCCATAGGCTGACTGCTACGGGAAGCCCGGGCAAGGTGTTGCTAACCTGTTAACACCCAAAGCTAACAAGGGGTAGATGACAACACTGAAAACCCCTGCGACGTGTACAATCATGGGGGCCTAGCAGAGGGCCACCAAACACTACCAGTGAAACTATAGCCACACTAGGCAGACTCCCACCAGTCAAATGAAAATAAAAACAAAAGAAAAACCCTGCAAAAGTACACCGTCCCCAGAGGCAACAGGAACCAGTCGCCGTGTAGATAGCAGGTCGCGCAACACCTTGACACCTTAACCAGCACAATACCAGTCCCTACTCAGGGCCAAACAAGGGCCCCAAGCTCCAGCTGGCCTCAAGGGCGAGGCAAGTGCCGAGCAGCAAGAACCTCTACGGGAATGGTACCCGAACGCCCCAGGGAAGATAACCCTGTCACGCAGGGGCAGTACTCATAGGGCTCTTAGGGAAGGAAGCCCCTAAGCGCATGCAGCCCCAGTACTGATGAGAAACACCTGGCCACTGCACAACACAAAACACAGCAGTGAGCGCCACGAAGGCAAACACCACCTAGGAAACTGAGGCCAGAGAAGCGTCTGTCCCGTTTGACATTAGCTTACAAACTGGCGCTAGGCAGCCAGCGCGGTGAGGTCCAGGACCCTCCCCTCCCCCTCTTGGGGAGGGTAGGGTCAAGCGGTGCGGCAGTAAAGTGTGATGTTTGCTTGTTTGCTTGTTTCCTTGGGATTATAGAGAGTTTCTACCTCTCTGTTCAGTTTTTTGTTTAGTTTCTTACCATGTGGGGTTTGCTTTGTTATGCTTACCTTTCTGGGTGTTTAACCCTGGTCGATGGCAGATAAGGAGAAACCCCAACCACAGGGGGGCTTTCCAGGGCCATTACTCCCAGAAACCTCTCTGAAGGGGCCAGGTTCTGGCGCTGGTCCCTGATAGGTCTGAACTCCATAGCTAATGTCCCGGTCTAATATAACATACATTAGCTCGATAAGCTCCAGAGAGCTGTAGGGGCACCCCACAGAAAAGTTGTTGTAACTTTTGTATACAGTATACTTCTGCCTTTAAACAGTTTTATACAATTTACCATTTCATTCTAAAATCTTTCCAATCATTTCGTATTTCAAATTTATGAAAGACTTGCCTGCTTGTGGAGGTCCTGGTTGTAGGGAATGAAGGGGTGGCAGCAGCAGCAGCAGCAGGGGTGTCTCCCACTAGGGAGGACCACCTGTTGTTTTCATGGATGGGGGACGATAGGCTAGGTTTGTCACTGGTGGGTGACAATAGGCTAGGTTTGTCACTGGTGGGTGACAATAGGCTAGGTGTGTCACGAGTGGGGGACAATTGGCTAGATGTGTCACAGGTAAGGGACAGTAGGATAGGTGCGTCACTGGTGGGTGACAATAGGCTAGGTGTGTCATTGGTGGGGGATATTAGGCTAGGTATGTCACGAGTAGGAGAGGACCAGCTACGAGAATCACGAGCAGGAGAGTGCCAACTACGAGCATCATGGTTAGGGGAGGAAGAACTATGACTGCCATGAGTTGGAGAGTACCAACCATCTTTGTTTCTAGTTGGGGAAGATAGGCTCTGAGACGCTCGATCACCGTGAAGGAGAGACCAACCATGAGTGTCAAAGGCACTGTGAGTATCTTGCACACTGGTAGAAATGTTGTAAGCATCATTGCTGGTCGAAGAACAATGGTTATCTGGGGACGCAGTATTCCTGGAAGGGCTATCACGAGTTGGCGTAGAACACCTATGATTATCTTTAGAAAGACTTTCCCGAGCAAGGATTAAGTCCCTTGCTGGCGAGGACCACCTGTTTCCTTCTCGTGATGTGGTCTCCCTGGTGGACCAAGATGCCTTTCTCAGAATTGGAGATGCAGACCCAATTGACAGTGGTTTATTTATTGATGACTGCCATGACCATCTGCCCTCAGAAGCTCTCTTGGGTGATGGAGAACCATGCTTTGTTAACTCAAGATCTAACTTAGTCAAACTAGTGCCATGACCAGAACATCCTTCACCTATCCTGTTATCTCTAAATTCTGTTTCTGGGGACTTCTCCCTTGAATTATATCCACTTTTGTCTATATCAGCAAACCCAATGCTGAACTCAAAATCAGGTGATTCACTACCAGTTCCATCCATTCTTATTGAGTCTGGTAAAGATATTCCTATCCCTAGTGCTGCTGCCCCTAGACTAGAACCCTTCTTTGTAGATGAAGTGGAGGTTCCCATCAGTGCCTGCATCTGTAGCTCAGCTGCCGAGAAGGGATCATAAGGAGAGTCCCCAAGTCTGCAGAGGGAGGATAATCTTGTCAGAGATGATGCTGACAATATGGTCAAAACTTGGAAAGGCAGTTTAATAGAAAAAGCACAGTAATCCCAGTTGCTAGTATTCTACATGACAGGAGAAAGAGTTAGGCAGTTTAATAGAAAAGGCTCAGTAATCCCAGTTGCTAGTATTTTGCATGACTGGAGAAAGGGTTAGACAGAGAGTTTAAGGACCAAGCTCAAGATGAATGCTACAGGTTTCACATACTTACACGCATAAAAATAAAGATACTGCACAAGGATTGCATATCAAAGCCCAAGGTTTTACACCACTAATGCATAAAAATCATGAAGCTTCACAAGAACAAGGACATATACCTGTGATTAAATGAAACTTTCAGAAATTATGTACATTTCTAGGATTAGGAGGTCAGGACAATTTTATTAACTTTAAATCTTATTTAAATGTATTCATGAATATTAATATACAAAAACATTTATCTATACTACTGTGCATAAAACTATCCTGTCATCCATAGAGTGACTGAAAGTGTGCAACATGAAGCATGCATGCAATGCTAGAGGAGTTAAGGAAGATAAAACTAGAAACTAAATTCTTGCACAACATCAACACAAAACTGAGGATTTTTCTCGATACCCGAAGATGTTACCTTTTCTGGAGTCCTGACTTGGAGGGGGCAAGTTTCTTCATTTTGCCGATAGCTTTCCTGTGTTCACTAGTAGCTCTCTCACCTCCCATACTCTGTGATCCTATTAGTGACTTAAACATGACATAGTCTCTTCTTGAGATGATTATCCCATCACCACTGTCAATTCCATTCACTGGTATAAGAGTCATAGGTTTAGGATGTCTGTGTTCTCTCTTAGGACTCCTAGAGCGAGACACATGTTGTTTGTTCTCAGCCTCGACACTCTTCTTTATCTTTACATAACTCCTGCTCTTGCCATCACTCTCTCTATTATTATTACCTGGTCCTTTTTCACTTCTTTCCCTTGATCTTGATTGTTTTCTTTCTTGTGGAAAATTATGAATATTTCCTTCATTTTTTCTTTCATTTGATAGTCTTCTCCTTCCATCATTATCACAAGAGTCCCCAGCTTCCTCTCTCTTGCGACGGAGAAGCTCTCTAACGCTCTCTCTGTTGGCGCTTTTGATATTTTGTAATCTACTTGAACCTGAAAATGGCAATTCTCCATTCACCTCAAAACTTCTGTCTATCTTGGCAAAAGGATGAGATTCATGTAGATTATTAACTTCTCCCCACGAATTAATATATTCACTACGTTCTTCTTTCTTTATTGTATACTTCCCCCCCTCCCACTTTTCGTCTTCGAAATGTACAGATCTGGGTCGACCAAGACTTGTCTCCACATTCTCATCATCTCCACTCACAGATGTAGATGACTTGAGAAAGTTCTCCTCCGTTGGTATATCTATATCTTCTTCACTTTCACAGTTAAATTCCAGTTCATTTAAGATTTCATTGTCACTCTCCTCCTGCCGATTATTTGAACACTTTCTAGATTTGTCAACCCTGAGATTATCATCATCATAGCTACCTTTCTCCTCCTCAGAGTCTGCTCTCCCCACTCCAGACTCCCTCATCTTATCTTGGGTCTTCTTTAAGTCATCCTCTGCACACACTCTCCTCCTGCACCTTGGGTCTTCCTCCACAATAACTGAATTTTCTGGGGCTTCCATTATTCTCTCATATTTGTCTTGATATATCAAATCTGTCTGATGCACTTTCTTTTTTCTTTCATTTATCTTTTCTTTTTCCACTTTACTGTGTCCACAAGACAAGGAGAGAAGGCAGAACCAAGACAAGGAGAGAGAGAAGTTAGTTATTAATTAGGTTAGTTTATAACAACAATATATTTTGTAGAGGTTTGTAAGATTAAAACATGACATACAAATAATGTAGCATTGAGTTAAGTAAATATTAAGAATAAATGTTAAACTAACACAAAAGACATAAATGGTTAATTTTGTTAATAGAGCATGCATACATGTGTCTGTATGTGAGTGTATGTAATTACCTAAGTGTAGTTACTTAAGTTGTATGTAATTACCTAAGTGTAGTTACCTAAGTGAAGTTACTTAAGTGTAGTTACCTAAGTGTAGTTACCTAAGTGAAGTTACTTAAGTGTAGTTACCTAAGTGTAGTTACCTAAGTGAAGTTACTTAAGTGTAGTTACCTAAGTGTAGTTACCTAAGTGTAGTTACAGGATGAGAGCTACGTTCGTGGTGTCCCGTCTTCCCAGCACTCTTTGTCATATAACGCTTTGAAACTACTGACAGTTTTGGTTACCACCACCTTCTCACTTAACTTGTTCCAACCGTCTATCACTCTGTTTGCGAAAGTGAATTTTTTATATTTCTTTGGCAGTTTTGTTTAGTTAGTTTAAATCTATGACCTCTTGTTCTTGATGTTCCAGGTCTCAGGAATTCTTCCCATTCAATTTTGTTGATTCCTGTTACTGTTTTGTACGTAGTGATCAAATCACCACTTTTTCATGACTTCTAGTTTTGGCATATTTAATGCTTCTACCTCTCCTCGTAGCTCTTGTCCTTCAGCTCCGGCAGCCATTTAGTTGCATGTTTTTGCACCTTTTCCAGTTTGTTGATGTGAATCTTAAGATATGGGCACCATACAACTGCTGCTTATTCCAGTTTTGGTCTAACAGAGGTCATGAACAATTTCTAGAGTATTTCACCATCCATATTTTAAAAGTAAGTCTGAAATTGGAAAGTGTAGCATAGGCTCCTTGCACAATGCCCTTTATGGGGTCATCAGGTGACCATTTTCTATCTAGAACCATCCTTATATCTCTTTCTTTATCATAATTTTTTTAAGATATTTCACATAATTTATAGGTTGAGTGGGGTCAATGTTCTTTTATTCCAAATTCCATATTCCATAACATGGCATTTATTCACATTAAATTCCATTTACCAAGTGATGCTCCATATACTTATTTTGTCCAGGTCTTCTTGAAGGGTATAACAATCATCTAAGTTTCTTATCTTCCCTATTATTTTAACATCATCAGCAAACATATTCAAATAATTCTGTATTCCATTAAATAGACCGTTTATGTAGACAATGAGCATTACTGGTGCAAGAACTGAATCCTGTGGTACTCCACATGTGACATTTCTCCAGTCCGATACATTGCCTTTGATTACTGCCATCATTTATCTGTCAGAAAATTTTTCAGCCAAGTTAAAAGCCTCCCTGTCACTCCTCCAATATGTTCCAGTTTTCAAAACAACCTCTTATGTGGAACTCTGTCATAAACCTTTTTTAGGTCCAGATAGATGCAGTCAACCCAACCATTTCTTTCCTGTAAAATCTCTGTTGCTCTATCATAGAAACTAAGTAAATTTGTTACACAGGAACTTCCAGATCGAAAACGATAATGTCTGCTTGTTATTATATAATTTTTCTCCAGGTGTTCTAAACGTTTAGTTTTAAATATATTTTCCAATATTTTGACTATTACACTTGTCAATGATGCAGGTCTATAATTGAGGGGGTCTTCCCTGCTGCCAATAGCCTGTGCTACTTGGAACTTTTTGTTCCAGGTAGCGAATCTTAAACAACAACAACAACCCTGCTGCCACTTTTGTAGAGTGGAATTATATTAGCCTTTTTCAACACAACTGTTAGGACTCCTGTATACAGGGATTCCTGAAAAATCAGTTGAAGTGGAATATTGAGCTCAGGTGTGCATTCTCTCAGAACCCATGGTGAAACTCCATCTGGGCCAACTGCTTTGTTCTTACTTAGCTCCTTGAGCATTTTTTTTTACTTCATCTCTAGACACCGCTATGTGCTCTATGTTGTTCTCTGGAATTCTTATTGTGTCTGGTTCCCTGAAGATTTAATTTTGTAAAAATACACTTTGGAACTTTGTTTAAAGTTTCACACATTTCCTTTTAATTTTCTATGAATCTACTTCCCAATTTCAACTTCTGAAATTATCCTTTACCTGCAATTTGCTTTTGATGAACTTAAATAATAGGCTTGGTTCTGTTTTATGTTTGTCCACTATACTTTTCTAAAAAAAATTCTGCCTCTCTCTCCTCACTGCCGTGTAGTTGTTTTGCATTTCTTTGAAACACTGGTATGTTTGGGGGTTTGGCCTCTTCCTATATTGATTTCATTTCTGGGAGGGAAGCCTTGTCAGCTTCCCAGAGCTATCCAAGCTGATATGAATATGTATAACTTTCTGGCATCAGTCAATGTGCAAGGTGTTTTTGCCTACCGGGGACCATGGCCAGAACCTGGCCCCTTCAGAGAGGCACGAGGAGCAATGGCCTATAGAAGCCCCAGTGTGGTTGGGAGCATTCTATGTCTGCCATCGACCAGGTCTGGCACCCAGAAAAGTAGGCACCTCAAAACAAACCCCCCAGTCTGGCGAAGAAATGCTACTGAAAGCCGAACGAGTGGACAGAACTCCCTAAATGAAAATTAGCAAACGAGCATGACATTTTCACGCAACTACGTCACTGTCTGCGCCACCCCCCCCCCTCACTCCCCGGTAGGGGAAAGGGGAGCCCCAGACCCAACGCGCCAGCGATCCACCCTACCAATTCTTGGCTGATGTGATACTAGCAAGTCATGTGCCTATGGATGCCCTTGTGGCTTACCTCCTGCACGACCTTCATAGTGGTTCCACATTTTTCATGTATGGATCTTCTTGTCCTTACTGGGTTCGTTATGAAGTTCCGGAGTCGTCCTGGTTTGCAGAATGCCCTCTTTTTGCATTGGAGGCTTGGCATCCATTCTGTCGCTAGCACCGCTAGCACCGCACACTAATGGTGCTAGTGTGCGGTGCTAGCTTCTTCCCTGAAATCTGGCTATGCCCTGGCTCTTCGATTTTCTTCGCCTTTTTTGGTCATTGCGGTTGACAGAGTCTGCGGTTGTGCAGTATCTGTGGGCAGCTTCGTCTCGTTGCTGTCCTGTGTCAGACTTGGTAGTCCTCCGGGGGGCTTGTGAGGGAGCCTTCCCGAAAGGGTCGTGCCAGGGCTTTGGGTTCTTCTGTCATAGTGGGCCAATGGTGCCGGATACGTGCCTTCTGATCTGTTCAGTGAGGGGATCGCCCTGCGCACCGTTCGGGTACACGTAGGTGTGTCTATTCTTCGTGGGGCCCTCTTTTCCTGCACTCTGTCGGTTTTTTGTCGAAGTAGTTCACTTGGACGTGGTCGATACAACCTCGTTTCCCCGGTGGGTTCCTGCCTGTTCTGGTCCCGACACGGGACTGCGCGAACCTCCGGTTCATTCTGGACTTGTCCCATCAGGTCTGTGGGTTTTTGCTCCTCCTTCAGATGACTACACTGTCCCAGGTCCGTCTTCGGTTGGAGCCAGATGCTTGGATGGTGTCCCTGGACCTCGCGTACACGTCTTAGCATGTCCCAATTCATCATCAGTTCTGGGACTGGCTCGGTTTTGTTGTGGGATGTCAGGGTTACCGTTTTCTTTTTCTTCCGTTCGGTTTGTATCTGGCGCCTAGCGTTTTCACACACCTTACTCAGGTCGTGGTGGCCCGCTTGCGTCTGTTAGATGTTCAGGTTCTGGCCTCCCTCGACGACTGGCTGGTTTGGGCTCCCAGCCAGTCCGTGTGTCTTTTCGCCAGGGTTTTGGTTCTTTCCCAGCTCACTGGAATCGGGTTCTTGGTGAACTGGAGGAAGTCCTGTCTGGTTCCCTCTCGGATTCGGTCATGTAATTACTTAAGTGAAACTACTGAAACTACTGATGGTCTTGGCCTCCACCACCTTCTCACCTAACTTGTTCCAACCTTTTTAGGGGAGAAGGTGGTGGAGGCCAAGACCGTCAGTAGTTTCAGTAGTTTCACTTAGGTAATTACAAGACCGAATCCGAGAGGGAACCAGACAGGACTTCCTCCAGTCGATAATCTTGTGTTGGACTCTCAGACCGCTTCCATGTCTCTTCTTCTGGCGGCTCTGCTTCGCCTGCATTCCTGCCTTCATCTTTCCTGGGCTACGTGGCGGTTGCATGAGGTTTGTGCGGGAGCCTGATCTTTGCCATGATGGTCTACCCACAGGGTTGGGTGTGGCTTCATCAGCTCTTTGGGTTCCGTCGGGGACGTCCTTTCTGCTGCTATCGCGACTGCTGGGTTCGGCCTCCGGGGGCTTTGCATCGGTTGCTGCGTTGCCGGCTTCCTCTTCGGGTTTCAGGGTTCTGTGCCTTGGCACCTACCCTAGCCCCTCGCTCAATGTGCTTTCAGATGCGTCGTCCCTCGGCTGGGGCTTTGTGACTAGTGCTCACCTGCCCGGCCAAGGGTGATGGGGTCCGTCCTTCCGTTGGGCTCACTGCACAGTGCAGGAGTTTGCAACTGTGTGGATGTCACTCCGGATGATTCGGGTTGCTCGCGGATCGATGATCTAGCTCCAGTCAGACTGTTCTCCAGTGGCTCATTCCCTGTACCGCGGGGGGTTCAATGCAGTCCTTGGCTTGGGGCTGGTTGCTACAGGTGACTCATCTGCTGAGTTTTTGGAGTTTAGCTCTCCTGGCAGTTCTCATTTGGGGGTGTCCATGGTCCTGGTGGACAGCCTGTCCCACTTCCTTCCCTTCCACAGAGTGGACGGTCGGTGCCAACTCCTTCAGTCGGCTCTGCTGGATGTTTGGGCCTCCGGAGGTGGACGTCTTTGTGTTGGCGTGGTCAAAGCATCTCACGGTATTCGTGGAGCCCTTTCCTGACTGCGAGGCCATCGGGGTCAATGCCTTCAGGCAGGACTGGGTGAGGTGGGGTTCCCTATTTCTCTTCCCTCGGTTCTGCTGTTGCTCCAGGTCCTGGCTTGCTTGGAGACTTACCAGAGAAGTGTTGTTGTTCTGGCTTCTTGGTGGCTGGCCCAGCCTTGGTTTCAGGCACTGCTTGCTTGGTGTCTGAACCCGTGGGTCTTCCTGCAGCTCTGCCTCTTTCAGTGGATAGGTCCAGCCCGCTCGCTACAAGGCTGGTTCATTCTTCTCCTCGAGTCTTCGTGTCTGATGTTTCTGACTTGTGTCTATCGCCACTTGTATAGAGCACGGGGTGGCTTCGTAGTTAGTCTCCCACCTGCATGCTTCGTCTCGGTGGCATTATGAAGTTCCTGGCGGTCCTTCCACTTTTTCCTATCACTGCGTAGGTGTACTTTGGTCTCTGATAGGGTTGTTTTGGCCTTCCTTTTGGGATTGTTTCCGGACCGTAATTTTATGCCGAATACTGTCACCTCATATCGTGCTGCGCTGGCGGAGTCACTTCTGCTTGTGTTCGGTATTGATGTTACATCTGCTCCATTTTGTCAGTTGTCTCATGCATTGTTTTCCCTCCGGCCTGCTCATCTGCTGCCTGAGCCATCCTGGTCTTTGCACCAGGTGCTCTCTTTTCTTTCATCTCCTTGGCTTGTAGTGGCCCCTTCGGTTCGGGGTGGTTTTTTCTTTGGCTCTTTTCCTGTTGGCATTGGCCTCTGGGGGTCAGGTTGGGGAGCTTCATGCTCTCCTCTGGCACAGGGGTTTTCTGCTGTTTTGGTCTTGGTCGTAGGTTTGTTCAGTTGCAGCCGTCTCCTTCTGTTCTAGCGATGTATGAATCTGCTGCTTTCCAGAGGGTTCCTTGGGTTATTGATGCTTGGTTAGTCAGGCCAGGGGTGCATCGTGTGTCGTTTGGTTGTGGCTCTCCGCGTCTTGATCTCTCTGCCCGTGGCCACGCTTTGGGTTGACTGGGTTCCCTTTCCTCCTTCCTGTTACGGGATTCGAGTCTCTCGGATCGTCCGCAAGGTCCTTTGGGTTTGCCGGTTGTCTTTTTTTGTCTTCGAGCGCATGGAATCTGCCCTCCCGGATTTTTTCCTCTTTTCTTTATCTTTGGTGAGGTAGCTCCGGGGAGCCGATGGGGCTCCCCCCAGAAAACCAGCATTGATTGTAAAGAAATGCCATTTTCTGGGTGAGTCCCGGAGGCTCCCCGGCATCCCCCCTACCCTCCAGTCAGCAGTGTTTTTTGCGAGTTTTGACATCCAGCCTAAGAGCTAGTGGGTGAATCGCTGGAGCGAAGGTCTGGGAGCCCCCCTTCCCTCTTCCGGGAAGGGGAGAGTTGCGCAGACAGTGGTGCAGTGGCGTGATGACATCATGCTTGTTTGCAAATTTTCGTTTGGGGAGTTTTGTCCACTCGTTAGACTTTCGATAGCAATTTTTAACCAGAATAGGGGTTTTGTTTTGGCACGCCTACCTTTCTGGATGCCAGACCCGTTGATGGCAGACATAGAATGCTCCCAACCACATGGGGGTTTCTATAGGCCATTGCTCCTCATACCTTTCTGAAGGGGGCCAGGTTCTGGCCGTGGTGCCCGGTAGCCAAGAACTCCAAGCACATTGACTGATGACAGAAGTTATCCATATCCGTATTAGCCTGGATAGCTCCTGGAAGCCTCCGGAACTCACCCAGAAAATGGCATTTCATTACATTCAATGCTGTTTTTTGTGTCTTTTGGTCTCTGGCTCTCTCGCAATTTCTGTTGAACCAATCCTGTTTCCTAGTTCTGCATGTCTGTTTTGTATACAAAAATGTTGTCTCTATCATGTCTTTCACAAAACTTGACATATATCTCATTTACTTCTTTGCCTAACAGCAAGTCTTTTCAGTCAAATTCCTTAAAAGAAATTTCTAAGTTCCACATAATGTCCTCTCCTGAAATCAGGTTTTTCAATTGTTCCAACTTCCTCATTCTCTTCCAGATTATAATGCATTGCATACTTTATTCCCAAAAGGACATGGTCACGTTTACTCAAGGAAGGAAGGTACTGAATGTCAAATATCTCTTCCTCTTTCCTGGTGAAAATCAAATCTAGCATGGAGGGAACATCCCCTTCCCTCACCCTTGTTGCTTGTTTAATGTGTTGATGCATGAATGTTTCCAGGATGAGGTTTACGAATCTACAATTTAAAAATTACTCTGTTCTCACTTCATGCAGGTCAGCGTTCAATCTCCGACCGTCCAAGTGGTTGAGCACCATTCCTCTCCCTCCCTCTCCCCAACTGCCCCCCCCCTCCTATCCCAAATCCATATCCTGACCTCTTCTCAGTGCTATATAATCGTAATGGCTTGGTACGTTCCCCCTGATAATGCCCTCTTCCTATAATCTTTCTTGTTATTGTTATGAGGCCCTTTCATTTATTATCCAGCTCCTCCTTTGTTCATGTGTTGCATAACAGTGGACATTTTTATTTATGATTATTAGTTTATCATCCTGATTGTAAATCTCCATGCAAGTGAATGTGTGTTTATTTTGTACTCTACAGGATGAAACGAGGACATGCACCAGTGAAGCGCAACAAGCCATTTTCTATATATTAAATATTTTGTCACTCCTTATTGTATACCCTACAGTATAATTAATCTATTTTATTATATATATAATTAGTATCATTTATCATATTATACCTTATCAGGTAAATTATCAGCATGAAATATTATTACATTATAAGTTAATAAGGATTAATTCTTGAAGCCAAAACACATAGCATGCACAAGTTACTCCACAAAGTAGTTTAATTCTATAATGTTAGTTATTACAGTACAGTATTTACAAATGTAGACACATAAACATTAATATATGCACTTAAATATCTGGGGAAATGAAGACTGACGTTCCTCAAAATATTGATCAAGAAATTGTATAAATTTTCATAATCATTATATAGAAGTATATTATAATGAAGATTACACTAGTCTAATTAAAATAGATGTAATTTTAAACAGACTGTATTTTATTGTGAAGTTCAAAATCTTCATACTGATAGATATATCTTAAGAAAAGTCAAACAAGACATAAACAACCTTTAACAATGACAAACACATGCAAATAAAAGAAATCAGAATATGAAACTCCCTTCCCAATGAAGCACAATATTGTCCAACCTATACTTTATTCAAATGAAGAACAATGAAGTACCTAATATTTTTGCCAAATTATCCCACCTTGTGCTACTAACTCACACAGAATTTTACAGTCTAGAAATGCAACTATATCAGTATAAATTTTTTACCTTCACTTTATATTGATATAGTAATTATGTGAATTCACATTCTGTCATTATAGATCTGTCATTAAGTATATATTTATTTTTATTCAAGAGAGATTTTTCACCTATTTTTTTTAATGTATTGAGAATTTGGTGTTTAGCTTAAGGACCTGAAGAAATCACTATGCATGTCAGTGGCTTTGCAAGAATGTACCACTTAATCACTGTACTGTACACCTTGTCTTGTGAGGAGTACTGTACACCCTGTCTTGTGAGCAGTACTATACACCTTGTCTTGTGAGAAGTGCTGTACACCCTGTCTTGTGAGGAGTACTGTACACCTTGTCTTGTGAGGAGTATTGTACACCCTGTCTTGTGAGAAGTACTGCGCACCCTGTCTTGTGAGAAGTACTGTACACTTTGTTTTGTGAGGAGTATTGTACACCCTGTCTTGTGAGAAGTACTGTACACTTTGTCTTGTGAGGAGTACTGTACACCCTGTCTTGTGAAGAGTACTGTACACTTTGTCTTGTGAGGAGTACTGTACACCTTGTCTTGTGAGGAGTACTGTACACTTTGTCTTGCGAGGAGTACTGTACACCTTGACTTGTGAGGAGTACTGTACACCCTGTCTTGTGAGAAGTACTGTACACTTTGTCTTGTGAGGAGTATTGTACACCCTGTCTTGTGAGGAGTACTGTATACTTTGTCTTGTGAGGAGTACTGTACACCTTGACTTGTGAGGAGTACTGTACACCTTGTCTTGTGAGGAGTATTGTACACCTTCTCTTGTGAGGAGTACTGTACACCTTGTCTTGTGAGAAGTACTGTATACCCTGTCTTGTGAGAAGTACTGTGCGCCTTGTCTTGTGAGGAGTATTGTACACCCTGTCTTGTGAGAAGTACTGTATACCCTGTCTTGTGAGGAGTACTGTGCACCTTGTCTTGTGAGGAGTACTGTGCACCTTGTCTTGTGAGGAGTACTGTACACCTTGCCTTGTGAGGAGGAGTACTGTGCACCTTGACTTATGAGGAGGAGTATTGTACACCCTGTCTTGTGAGGAGTACTGTATACTTTGTCTTGTGAGGAGTACTGTACACCTTGACTTGTGAGAAGTACTGTACACTTTGTCTTGTGAGGAGTATTGTACACCCTGTCTTGTGAGGAGTACTGTATACTTTGTCTTGTGAGGAGTACTGTACACCTTGACTTGTGAGGAGTACTGTACACCTTGTCTTGTGAGGAGTATTGTACACCCTGTCTTGTGAGAAGTACTGTATACCCTGTCTTGTGAGGAGTACTGTGCACCTTGTCTTGTGAGGAGTACTGTGCACCTTGTCTTGTGAGGAGTACTGTACACCTTGCCTTGTGAGGAGGAGTACTGTGCACCTTGACTTATGAGGAGGAGTACTGTACACCTTGTCTTATGAGGAGTACTGTGCACCTTGTCTTGTGAGGAGGAGTGCTGTGTACCTTGTCTTATGAGGAGTACTGTACACTTGTCTTGTGAGGAGTACTGCGCACCTTGTCTTGTGAGGACAAGTCTCGGACCAGTCTCCGTGGTGCAGTGGTAAGACACTCGCCTGGCGTTCCACGAGCGCTATGTCATGGGTTCGTATCCTGGCCGGGGAGGATTTACTGGGCACAAATCCTTAACTGTAGCCTCTGTTTAACTCAACAGTAAAATGTGTACTTGGTTGTAACAACAATTCTTCGCGGCAGGGGATCGTATTCCAGGGACCTGCCCAAAACGCTACGCGTACTAGTGGCTGTACAAGAATGTAACAACTCTTGTATATATATAAAAAAAAAGAGTATTGTGCACCTTGTCTCGTGAGAAGTACTGTATACCCTGTCTTGTAAGGAGTACTGTACACCTTTTCTTGTGAGGAGTACTGTACACCCTGTCTTGTGAGGAGTACTGTAAACCTTCTCTTGTGAGGAGTACTGTACACCCTGTCTTGTGAGGAGTACTGTACACCTTCTCTTGTGAGGAGTACTGTACACCTTGTCTTGTGAGGAGTACTGTACACCTTCTCTTGTGAGTACTGTACACCTTGTCTTGTGAGGAGTACTGTACACCTTGTCTTGTGAGGAGTACTGTACATCTTCTCTCTTGAGGATTACTGTGCAATTTGTATTGTGAGAAATATTAAACACTTAGTCTCTTGAAGCAGTATGGTGCTGCTGCTGTGGTTGACTTGTTGGTGTGCAGCAGCAGTGGTGGTGGTGGTGGTGGTGGTGGTGGTGGTGGTGGCAGTGGTGGTGGTGGTGGTGGCGGTGGTGGTGGTGGTGGTGGTGGTGGTGGTGGTGGTGGTGGTGGCAGTGGTGGTGGTGGTGGTGGTGGTGGTGGTGGTGGTGGTGGTGGTGGCAGTGGTGGTGGTGGTGGTGGCGGTGGTGGTGGTGGTGGTGGTGGTGGTGGTGGTGGTGGTGGTGGTGGTGATGGTGGTGGTGGCGGTGGCGGTGGCGGCGGCGGTGGTGGTGGTGGTGGTGGTGGTGGTTGTGTGATGTTGTGTTGTGTGTTGTAGTTAGAATTAGTTCATTGTCATTATATCATTTTAAGATAGCAACACTGAAATAGTGATAGTAACAAAAGAAAAGTTTTGAATGAAAAATATGAAGAGATGAAATGAATGATGAATAAAAAAAAAAGAGAAAACAATAAATGTACGTACTTGGAATAACTTTCTTGTTGAGCAAGAGAGTAATCGAGAGGAGACTCTCCGGCCTCGTCGCCCTCTGGTTCCCCTCGCTTGGGACTTCCACTAATACATACACTGAAAATTATACATATTTCAGCTGTATGACTTTTATAATAATAATAATAATAATAATAATAATAATAATAATAATAATAATAATAATAATAAGATACATCCTCTAAGCTATAAGCTAAGTATGAGTTAAGATACATCCAAATAATTGTTTGTAAATAGATATGGCATAAATGTATTGCTGATGGCCTTTTCTGTATTCTGGTGAGAAGCTTTATGTTTTATATACCCTCTCTCCTCATCAGTATCTAGAGGATTCAAAAACAACTTCCCAGTCTCCTACACAGAATCATAGAGGAAGTGGAGATGGCTTCCCAGTCTCCTCCACAGTCGCATAGAGGAGGCAGAGATGAATACCCAGTCTCCTCCACAGCAGAGGATACAGAAAGCTGTGTATGAATGATGTACTTCACTATGGCAATTAAATATCAATCTATGTATATATATGCATAAGTATCCACTAGGAAAAGGATGAAAATTCTGAATGTTTTTGTGTATCACCATATTTTCCAAGAATACAGACAGAGAAGACAAGGGTTTGGGATTATATACCCCACTACGGGTCCGTCTAAGTACCGCAAGCTACCACAAGCTACACAAGCTTTACAAAGCTTCCTGGCAATACGTTAGTAATGAATAAATATGATATGTTAGGTTAGGTTGACCTAACCTAACCTAACCTAACCTAACCTAACCAACGTTTGGATCGTCGACTTGATTTGGCGTCACCAGCTCTTTATTTTCGTCTAATTTCTTTATAAAAAAATACCTTTTCAGATTAAAATTATGTTTTTTTGTGTTGTACATTCAGCACCAACATTATAATGAGTAAATATATCATATTTATTCATTACTAACGTATTGCCAGGAAGCTTTGTAAAGCTTGTGTAGCTTGTGGTAGTTTGCGGTAATTAGACCCATTACACCTGAGTAGATAAAGATCCATAAACCAAAATATCAATTAATGGACGTGCCATGAAGATGGGATGATTAACTAGTTATTCCTCCATTCTTGGAATGTTCTATACATACACTTATACTTTACATAATTTTAAACCACATAATTTTAAACCACATAATTTTATTCTTTATCTAATTTTAATCACAAATCTTACCAGTTATAAAGCTATCTAATTTACATAATTTAAAGCTATCAAATTTATATAATTGAAAACTATCTAATTTATATAATCGAAAGCTATCTAATTTATATAATCCTGGACTTACATTAATATTATCTAATTCACCAATTTTTATAAATGAAGATTCAATAAACCAGCGTTGAATGTATTGAAACACCATTTTCTAGGTGAGACCCGGAGTCTCCCCGGAGCTATACCAGGCTGATGTGTATATTTTAGACCATGGCAACAGTCAATTGATGGAGTTCTTGGCCAACCAGAGACCACGAGCCAGAACCTGGCCCCCCTCAGAGAGGCACAAGGAGCAATGGCCTATAGACACTCCCATGTAGTCAGAAGCAGTCTATGTCTGCCATCTACCA